>NC_077223.1:26678769-26770688 GCF_024763615.1 Phlebotomus papatasi | reverse complement strand
CAATTTCCAGAGGCTCGAACTTTGATACAAGATTAAAGACATTATAAATACATTTTTCCCTGATGACATACATAAATTTGCTCCTTGATTCTTCTAGAATATTACCGTTTCATGGAAATTCTTGAAAAACAGTTTGAAAAGTTCTTAAATACAAGAAAAATACGTGAGTGCAAAACAATATAATTTGGACAGGGTGGGACAAGTTGAACATGGGAATTTGGACAATGCGTAGGGGAAGGTTGTGCAAGTTTCAAGATTTTTTACCGAATGCCATACAAACTGAATCAATTATACCACTAGGGTAAAGTGTATAATTAAAAAGTAAAAAACATTAAGGCTTAGATATATATTATTTATTAAATCTTTTTCTTGGATATTTTAATTTTCTTGCTTTGCTCCTTTTCTTCTTTTATTTTGAACCTTTCTTCCTGTTTCTGAAGTCTAATTCTTTTTTTTTCTTGCATAGGCTCTTCTTTTAGTTTTCTTTAATCATACGAATTGTCACAAAGAACTTCAAACATGAATTTAAAAACTCCATAGAATAATAATAGATACCTGTCCACCTTTGGGCGAAAGCATTACACCCGTTTCGTCAAGATTAAAGACGCGATCAGGAGGAAGTTCCAGAAGATCTTTGGATTTTAAATATTCATGAGTTTTCTCAAACCACTCAGTGGTAATACCAGCTCTTTGGGTTGTGTATGCTTCTGGTGTACGAAGTCTCAATTCTGGGTATCTGTTCTAAAAGCTCTTGAACCAAGAGTATCCTGGCCTTCCATCGGTGAACTCGTTGACAATCTTGAACTTCTTACAAATAATTTGCACAGTGTTGAGGACTTGATCTTTTGTTATAGGATGCCACTTGTCACTGCATCCTAAAATCCATTCAACGAGCTCATCTTCTATATCTTTTGGCAGCGTAGGAGGCCTTCCCCCAGAGCATTCTTCCGGACATTTCCCGGTCAGCTTATTAAAAAGTGTTGTTCTTGGCACCCCAAATAATACTGACACCTGACTTAGTGACTTTATTCCTTGACGAAAAGCTTCCAGTGCTTTGTTCACTTGGTCTTGAGTATAGGATTTGTACTTTTTCAATTTATTTGCCTTTTTACCCATCTGAAATAAAAAGAAAACCCCTGCAATACAATCGTATCTCCGGATGTCCAACTTGTCACTTTTGCTCACGCTTCACAAAAGCAATATTTCTTCATACAGTTAGTAATTATATCAAATAAAACCATTACGTACCGTTAACTATCGAGATTAAACACTTTATTCCACTAAAATTTGCCAGAAATATTGAGAAATGTCAACAGAACCGAAAAAACAAAGTCACTCTTCTTGTGTTTTTATTAGGAAAAAATGGCCGATCGATGTATTTTTTCGACGCTGAAAAGTTACACTGTCAATTGAGGTGAGAATTTTATACGTTAAATCTTATTCATATGAATGGATTTTCACTTTATTTGCAGCACAAGGAACCAAATAATTAAACTATAACATGGAAAAATATACTAATTAAAATTTCGTACTGTATTTATCAAGAAAAAATTGCCTGTCCAACTTGTCCCAGCGAAATTTTCCAACTTTTGCCATTTTCCAACTTGTACCAATTTACCCTAGAGGTCACGAAATAAGACCCATTTTCCTGTTCTAAATAAACTCATAATTGCCTTACAATGTGATTTTACTTTAGGTGGCCAAAAGTGCTTACATGGCCAATAGGGCTGACTCTACCCTACATTTAGAAACTATACGAAGAGGTAATTCACGGAGAGATCCTTCTCTTGAGTTCGAGCACTCCGAAAAGCTGAAACACTTTACTATGTCTTTGACTCTAAGTGTTCTTTATAGGGTTATAACATGAGATTATATCGTCAATTTTATTCTTGTCCAATTTTTTGGATCTGTGCGTATACTTCTAAGCTATTGATTATATTCGTGTATTTTTGGAAAGAAAAAAATCTCATATAATTAAATCAGTAATGAAATTATTGCAATGTGATTAGGAAAATATTATTAGTATAGAAGGTATTAATGGATGTAAACCTGGCGGTATTAATATTTACTTGGAGGAATATATATATAAAAAAAAGAATGCAATGGGTTAAATGGGAAAACTCTCGCTCTGTTGTTTAAGTGTTCTGGATTCGTGTCCCTTTTGGGTCACTAAAAATTTCACATCTTCCGGTATTTGTCAAAGACACCTTTTTTCATCATGGCGATGTTAAATAAGGATTAATCTTAAGAGTAAGAAGAGACAGAAAAAGAGGTGTATATGTATAATATGCAAAAGTGCATTCTAGTGAAGTAGTGCGATCAGTAAGATATTACTGTTCGCACTGTTCGTTTTGATAGTTTTCTAAACTTTCTGAATCATCTGTAAGGAAATTCGAGCAATTTTCCATGAGTGCCAACTGTGCTAGTTTTCGAGCGATTTCATGACTGCCAACTTTGAACGCTGTAGGCAAGTTCGAAAGGGAGGCACGATAAAATACCAACCGTTCTCGGAATTCAGAAAGTATTTATCTTAATATTAATCTTATATGAGACACTATGGTCGGTGTATAATAGTTCGAATTTTCTCCAGAGCTTTCGACATTTTGTACGGGTTGTACTCAGTGGGTCAATTGGATTTTAATTTAAGTATTTGAAAAAACGTATTTTGTCTAAATATAACTGTATATACCACCATAAACACTACAATTTCTTGAGAATATAAATGCTGTTATTTTTTATCTTTTCTTTTTTCTTTTTGCCATCTTGGATTTGGCTCATTGTAGACAAAGCGATCGACGAAAGAAGTTTTCAAATCTTGAAAAGTTTCCAATATTGACCCACTGCACTGCGGAAGATCCGTATCAAGAGTCGAAAGATAACCCAGGCCTGGCCTCTACTTAAAGCATAATATGTAATACGTATTAAAGAAAATTTCGATCAATGACTTATAAAACAGTAGCACGACTAGAATAATGAAATCAATACAGTCATTCATATTCCAATAGCATTCGCAAGGCATGGTGAACTGTCAAGCCTGAGCTTATACTTTTCACTCTAATAGTAATGGATGGACATGCGTTTGATGACAACCGGGTAGACAAACCACAAAATAGAAAATAAAACAAGGCATACGGATTACATTTCTCATTCTAAGTCCAAGAAACTTCCAATTCAGTTTGTTTTCTTTTTATGAACACGATGAGAAAAGTTTTTTTTTCTTCTCTTGTAAAAATAAAAATCACTATTTCTAACTCAGTGGTTTTACAAAAGGACACATGTGAGGTCATAAAGTTTCCCTTCTTGTTTTCTGTATAATGATTGTTATATAAGAAGGTTTTCACTTGCCAAAGGGTTGCATTTATTTATTTATTTTTTTTTGTTGGAAATAAAATGTTTTCTTAGGAATTTTTTCTGCGACAAATGAAATTCTTAACGTTTAGTTAATACGAATGGCAACATTGAAGAAGGATCAGTATCAAGAAGGCAGGATTACGGGCAAACATAGGGTTGGTAAAATGAAAATATACACTGATGTTTGCTTCTTTAGAATATGCTTTTGTACTTAGTTACAAAGTCTAAAAATATGTGCGTTACCTAAGTTACCCAGCATCGTATCATCTTCTGCATAGTGCCAAAATGTAATATTAGGGTAGCCGGTGTAAGGTAAAATAAACGGCAAATTAACCTTTTCGTCTTATTACAATTGTGCGGAATTTATTATCCTGTTATATTAGTGTCATAAAAATATTATTATATTGCGAGGGAAACTCTCGAGGAGGCCTTAAGGCCAGGTGAAACATGGTGATGGTTTATGTTAGTGAGTTATACCATCAAAAATGCCTTAATATATCTTTATGATATTCGTATGTAATGCTAAGGATCAGTGTTGTGTCCCTTGTATACTATAATTTTTTTTTCAGCTACCACAATATGATATACACCCCCCGCCTTCCCTCAAAGCATGGTAATTTGATGTAAGTGCTGAAGGATATAAAATTCAGCTGCAGAAACTTCATCTTTCTAATCAATGAATTGACTTCCAAGTTTCTTTTATGACACAGCACATATATAGCCCCATCGTAATTTGCCTACTTACCAAATGGTTGCAAATGAAGAAAAATATCTTGTTGACTCGACAGACTTCTGGCATAATCTTAGCTTTATGTTAATAAAACCCTTCCAAAAAAACAAAACAGCACAATGCCAACAATTGTGTTGAAATTTTATCAAATATAGCGTACATGAAATAAAATTTGAAATGGAAAAAAACCTTTGACAGCAATGAAATGGAATTTTTGACAGAATAAATTTATAAATCTTGCATTTTCACATATGCAATTTATTTTTGTTAGTCTTTTCTGTCTTAAAAATAGTCTCAAAACAGGCAACACGTCATGTACACATATGGATTTTTTATTTTAGATATTCGTGTAGCTCTATCGTTTCTGTCCTAATTTTATTTTGCTTCATATGCGGAAATGGAAAGAAACAATGGAAAGGGGATAGACAGTATATGTGTATATACATATGTAAGCTCAAAATGAAGAAACCGAGAATGTGTAGGCTTTTGCATAGGGCGCAGAAGTGCCATTACTTAAAGTGTTGTGTTTATGAGCTCGATTAGAGGGGCCACTCTATCGATTAGTTGGTGATTCTGGTAGTGCAATCCTTAATGTAATCCACAAGAGATTATCCCTAGCTTAAGCCTTTAAATTGAGTTCGATAAAAATTAAAGTAATTAGAAACTTGAAAATGAAAGTATCATTCTTAACATTCGGATAATACAGAGTATTTATTTGAGATAGTTGCAATACACTTTATCTTGACAGAATGAATATTTGTGGTACATTTTGTATTACACTGAGAAAAAAAGAGTGTAAATTTGACATTTTTTCGTCATATCAGTAACTTTTCCTAGGGGTGATTTTGACTTAACATTTTTTTTTCGGATTAATATTACTTCTATTTCGGGGTAATATGATTACAATGTTAAAATTACTTCTATTTCAGGGTAATGACAACTTTTTTCTAAATTTTCAGATAAGTCCTTATTTTGGTATTTTTGGGGTAGTATCAGCATTCGGGATTTTCGGATTTTCAGATAAATCCAATTTAACATTATTACGTCATTGAGAAAATCATTTTGTTATGTTTTACAGCATCTTTTTATTTTTACAAAAACTTGGATGAAATACATATTCATATCACATTTAATTTTTTTCTAAATTTCACAACCTTTCTTTTATTTACTACTTTTTCAACGAAAATTCATTACCATTTATGTCGTGTTTCTTATAATCGAAAATATAATCGTTTTTTTTTTTTGTACTAGATTCTTGAGATCCAATTCAGTAGACTTTTTTGTATAATGAGGATATAATTTTGATAATGAATTGAACTGGTGCTATATTTCGACCGTAGATGTATACAAGCTAAAGTCAAAGTGGGAAATTCGGTCATTGTATAATAATCTAGGTAGTAATATTACGGCGGTTTTGTTTACAAATGTGCTTTGAGACGTGGCACTATGGAGTCGCTAGTGTCTCAACGTTTGTCAAATTATTTTTCCCGCCGAGAGTCATTCTTCCTACTTTTTCCTTAGTTGCCTCTCGGCAGTTGCATGGAATGGGTGGATATTGCTGCGTGCACTGCCGACGGCAATACACACACCTCACATGCACACAATGCGCACACTAAGCCACCTCGCACTGAGCGTAGCGATCAGGCGAGAGGAAGCGTGTGAATGTATGAATAAAATATTTTCTGTGAGAAGGATTTCATTGTTTCTCACTCATTTAGTGTCTCATGAGATTATTGATTTTTCTATGCGAAGATGTAACATTCACCTTCCTATGCGGATTTCATTTGATTCTTTTTCCGTATGAGAATTAAAAGAAAATAGTAATTTTTATCGTAAGAAATGTTTTACTCTCAGCAAAATAAAAAAAATTAACCACTCTCTCAGGAGATAAACCAATATTGCAGCTAGAAAACACATCATATTTATCAATAAAAACGCACCATATTAATTAATCAATGAAATATTTTATTTCGTTAAGTAAAATACCTGACGTTGAAAAGAAGTCGTTTTTTTTTTATAAAACTACATTGATTTACATACCCTTGTGCTTATATTTCCTTTAACGACAATATTTCATTATTTCTCTGCAATAATATTTTCTGATTTCTCGAAATATCTATCGACACTTCTAAAAATCTTCGCTGAATAAATTCTTAAAAAAAAAAATAGAAAAAACATAACATAGGTATAGAGCTAGTGGGGCTATTGAAAGGCTGCAACAAATTCGGACAATATTTATTTAACAAGTACTGAAATATGGGAAAAATGCAACTAAAGACAGGAAGTAGATATCTCTCACCGTTAAGCCTCTGTAACCATAAGAAACAATTTAAAAAAAATAAATATTTCCGGCAGAACTAAGTTTCTGGGATTGAAAAAAAAATATGATTTTTTTTTTTGACGGTGTAAGGGAAAGTTTATGGGAAAAACTAATTTTTTGTGATATAAAATTTCTTTTTCAATCACTAAAATTTAGTTTTTTTCTACAGATTTTCTCTCAAACCATTTTGCGTGCTCACCTAAAAGACAAGAAATAATTTTCGAGATTAAGGAAATAATTCGAGATAATCCGAGATTAAGAAATAATTTTCTTGAATTATTCAAGATGGCAATTTTTGTGGCGATTAGTGTCGACGTCGACATGTTCAGACTACCCACCCGGCAAATTCTGCAGAATTCTGCAGAAATTCGTCAGATTTGAATTACTAATTGCCGAAAAATCAGCAGAATTTCTGCAGAATTTTGTTCTAAGGTGGATCCGATCGTTGTATGAAAATTCTGCAGAATTTTCTGCAGAATTTCTATAGAAAATTTTAAAATTATCGGCAGAATTTCTTTAGAGTATTTAGATGATTTCTACATTTCTTCTACCCTTTCTAATGTTTCTAAACATTATTTTAACTACATAAAAATATGTATTTCAATTTATTTAAAATTCAATTTTTATTCAACAATTTTACGTGAATACTCTCTTTTTTACAATATTATTATGATGTTATGGGCCTCATTCTCTAATTCTGCAAGAGAAGTGAGGTTCTGTTTACACCAACTTGCAAGATAACCTGCAAGTTTTTTGGGATATTTTGTGTGGTGTAAACTGGTAATTTTGTCGTCCGGATGCAAGTTTTATTGCAAATTAAAGTATTTGGTAGTGAAGTAAAGTGAAATTAGTAAGTTTTGCTGGTAAATAATGAGTTTTGTGTGACCCCAAAATTTACTGTAAAGATAACCTCTTTGGGTCTACCAGTTAGAATTATTTTTTTTAAAATACAATAAATTCAGCAATTTGGGGCACTACAAATCTTAGAAAACGTACTTTTATGCATCTGTAGGTGTTTTTCTTGATGTTTTGTGGCGATTTATCAATATTTTTTACCCAAAACCTCACAAATTTCCATTGCTCGTTTCACCTAAATTCCTGGGTTTTTCTCGTCCGGGACACTAGAAGACACTAAATGGGGCCACCACAATGACTATTGGCTCTTAAAAATGCTTTCCGGAAAGCTTTCTTGCACATAAATTACAAAATTTGAATTGGTAAATATAACCTCACAATTCACTAAAAACACTGAGAAAAATCTGCATGAAAAATTGTTCCGACGGCGTCCGTGGACTAATGCGGAGAAAAATTGGACAATTGCAGAGTGTGTCGCTATGTTATCTATAGACACTAAATAAAACCATAAATTATTTTTAAACCATGTCACATTTTATTAACATTTTAAATTCTAATTTTTAAAATAATTTTTTGTCTAATTATTTTTTAATTATTCAATTCAATTTAATATATTTCTCCTCTTATAATGCTTGGTTGCGGCTGTCGCCGACATACTACGACTGATCTCATCAGGTAAACGGCAGAAACCCTGAATCACAGATCGTTTTATTTATTTATTTATTTTTTAATTTATAATAATTAATTATTTATTTATAATAAATAATTATCTAATTAATTACATTTCAAAACACAATAAAAAAAATATTTAATTAAAAGATGTGTAACTATTGTATCTATTTCAATAATTTTCAACATGCAGATGACGGACATTTTAAGACAATCATTGGATGATTTACACTGAGGGTTTATAAGAGCCAGCATACAGTTGTGAAAGCTTAACTAGAGATAGCAACTCTGAATTTCTTACATGCGATGAAAATTATATTTGTTATATATGTAGATATATTTTTATCCTTTTAACAAAAGTTGAAGACACTAATGGCCTGTGTATATACTAGAGAAATTTAAGGCAAAAATTAGTTTCGAGAAATCTTTGTAAAATTGCCTACACGCATTGGTGAGGATTTTTGACAAAAATGTGTATTTTTGAAGAAAAATAATCTAATATGTAGGCAGTTTCTTCAGAAACAGTATGCAATACGAAGTATTTTGCATCAAAAAGAGGTGGCAAAGCATTTCCAGCTTTGTGAAATGCTTGATCTTACAAATTAGAACTATTAGATGAGCACATATATTCTGTCAGTAGAAGAGGTTGAAAGTTTGGACTAGTATATATCAGCTCCTGATGAGCATAATTGGATGAGTGAACTATTGTTGGAAAGCTTGGTTCATTGGCTTTCAGAATCTGGTATATGTAATCTGCTATGAATAAACCATGGTCATCCAGAACCATTTATGTCGAAGAAGACACTTTTTGTAACGTCTTTTTTGGCCATCTACTGCTGGGACCAGGAGTGACCCACGATTCTTGCACAAGGACTGTTTGTTAGAGGAACTCAAAAGGTATAATTTGTGGAAGAAACTTTTTTTGGACATAATACTTTTTTTTATTCATCCACTTTTGCAAGAATTTTAACATTTTACACGCATGGAAAAAAAAATGACGGAAATCCTTCTATCCCATTTTCTGGACAAAATGATGAAGATATCGACTTGAAATGTTCTAAGTACTCCCCCATAAGTTGATCCAAGGAATCCAAATATTACATCAATTTCATCCCCACGTCTAACCTTCACTTCCAGAAACCACTCTTTTAGGATTTCTGTCATTTTTTCCTTGCGTTTAACACTTCAAAATTCTTGCATAAGTCGATAAATAAAAAAGTAAGATGTCTAAAAAAAAAAGTTTCTTCCATATATTATACCCTTTGAGTTCCTCTAACAAACAGTCTTTGTGCGAGAATTGTGGGTCACTCCTGGTCCCAGCAGTAGATGGCCAAAAAAAGACGTTACAAAAAGTGTCTTCTTCGACATAAATGGTTCTGGATGACCATGGTTTATTCATAGCAGATTACATATACCAGATTCTGAAAGCCAATGAACCAAGCTTTCCAACAATAGTTCACTCATCCAATTATGCTCATCAGGAGCTGATATATACTACTCCAAACTTTCAACCTCTTCTACTGACAGAATATATGTGCTCATCTAATAGTTCTAATTTGTAAGATCAAGCATTTCACAAAGCTGGAAATGCTTTGCCACCTCTTTTTGATGCAAAATACTTCGTATTGCATACTGTTTCTGAAGAAACTGCCTACATATTAGATTATTTTTCTTCAAAAATACACATTTTTGTCAAAAATCCTCACCAATGCGTGTAGGCAATTTTACAAAGATTTCTCGAAACTAATTTTTACCTTAAATTTCTCTAGTATATACACAGGCCATTAGTGTCTTCAACTTTTGTTAAAAGGATAAAAATATATCTACATATATAACAAATATAATTTTCATCGCATGTAAGAGATTCAGAGTTGCTATCTCTAGTTAAGCTTTCACAACTGTATGCTGGCTCTTATAAACCCTCAGTGTAAATCATCCAATGATTGTCTTAAAATGTCCGTCATCTGCATGTTGAAAATTATTGAAATAAATACAATAGTTACACATCTTTTAATTAAATATTTTTTTTATTGTGTTTTGAAATGTAATTAATTAAATAATTATTTATTATAAATAAATAATTAATTATTATAAATTAAAAAATAAATAAATAAATAAAACGATCTGTGATTCAGGGTTTCTGCCGTTTACCTGATGAGATCAGTCGTAGTATGTCGGCGACAGCCGCAACCAAGCATTATAAGAGGAGAAATATATTGAATTGAATTGAATAATTAAAAAATAATTAGACAAAAAATTATTTTAAAAATTAGAATTTAAAATGTTAATAAAATGTGACATGGTTTAAAAATAATTTATGGTTTTATTTAGTGTCTATAGATAACATAGCGACACACTCTGCAATTGTCCAATTTTTCTCCGCATTAGTCCACGGACGCCGTCGGAACAATTTTTCATGCAGATTTTTCTCAGTGTTTTTAGTGAATTGTGAGGTTATATTTACCAATTCAAATTTTGTAATTTATGTGCAAGAAAGCTTTCCGGAAAGCATTTTTAAGAGCCAATAGTCATTGTGGTGGCCCCATTTAGTGTCTACTAGTGTCCCGGACGAGAAAAACCCAGGAATTTAGGTGAAACGAGCAATGGAAATTTGTGAGGTTTTGGGTAAAAAATATTGATAAATCGCCACAAAACATCAAGAAAAACACCTACAGATGCATAAAAGTACGTTTTCTAAGATTTGTAGTGCCCCAAATTGCTGAATTTATTGTATTTTAAAAAAATAATTCTAACTGGTAGACCCAAAGAGGTTATCTTTACAGTAAATTTTGGGGTCACACAAAACTCATTATTTACCAGCAAAACTTACTAATTTCACTTTACTTCACTACCAAATACTTTAATTTGCAATAAAACTTGCATCCGGACGACAAAATTACCAGTTTACACCACACAAAATATCCCAAAAAACTTGCAGGTTATCTTGCAAGTTGGTGTAAACAGAACCTCACTTCTCTTGCAGAATTAGAGAATGAGGCCCTATACAACATTTGCAAGGTTCTTATGAGGTGTACAAATGTACATTTATATTGGGGAAAGAATTATTGTAAAAGGATTTTTTTGGCTAATTTTATCACAAGCACTCTGTACATTTAATATACATTGAGAGAAATCCGAAAAAGTTAAAATAACATTCCGGAAATGTTAATTTTACGCTACATTATTGATCCTCAATCGGCGTAAATATTATGCTTTTTAGGTGTATTAAGGGTTAAAGTTACCCTTAAAAAGGTGTAAAATTAATATTAAAAAATGTTGAAATATTTTTACACCTAAAAAGTGTTAAAGTTATGAGGAAAAAAAGTTAATCGCACCCCGTTTTTTCCTCAGTGTACAATAAGCTCTTTGGAGAGACTTAAAATGACGTTCTTGGATTAACTCTTTCCGGACCACAACATATCCAGCGAACGAATTTCAGTAAAACTCACTTTATTGTAAGTCTTAGTGGTCAAATATGATACTTTTGTAGAGAAAGAATTTTCTCCGCCTCTGGGAAATTGGAAAACTCATGGGTACTTTCGTCCCCAAAAGAACGAAAAGGAGACAAACTTCAATTTTCCAAAAGCCAATAATATCAAATTTGTGAATGATTTTTGCGTGTTAAATGACTCCTTTACAATGTTGATCACTAAAACAAGAAGAATTATTGACCAGTATCTTGTGGGATGTCCAGGAAGTGGTCAAGAAGACACCAAATTCCTGCTTGCCAACATATACCTCAAAATATATCACATAATAACACTTTAAAACACATTTCTTTCAACACGATGTTATTGTAGACACATTAAGCTTTCTCAAGAGCCAAAAAAAACACTTCCTGGACAATCAGAATTCACCAAAATCTGGAAGAATAAGAAAAACTTCCCTGAAAGCAATCTCCCGCGGTGCCAAATGTCAAAATTATCGGCCATATTGGCAAAAATGTCGCTCCCGCTTGGAATTTTGTTACAGTAGAGTCTCGCTATAGGCCATCGCTCTATAGTCCACAATTTATCGACCGTTAATTTCAAAACACTGATTTTAAGTTAGGTTATGTTTTTTAGTATGCGACATGCATAATTATTTTAATATTTTTGGCAAACTTTATTAAGTAGTTGTGATAATTGTGATCCACAATGAAGAGAGCAAGGACAAGTACCACAATCGCAAAGAAAGTCGAAGCCGTCGAGCAATTTCAATACTAAAAGTCGTTGATAATTTTAAAAAATTACATGGACTATAGTGCGACACAAGTGTCAAATCTGAAACCAAATATGGACTATAACGAGATTCTACTGTACAAGGTTGGTGTCAAAAAGCAAATGGCGGGTATTGGCGGGATAACCTTACATTTGCCCTGTAGATTTTTGGGGACGAGAGTACCCATAAAGTTTGAACAAGTTTTTTGAAAATTTAAGAAAAAAATATTTTTCGAATTTATGCAATCTGTAATTGTTAGTTATCATACTTATTGACCCCGAGAGGTTTTTCCTTATTCTGGTCTAGAAATATCAAAAAATTCACAATATCTACAAGAAAGCAGAAAATCGAAAATTCACGATTTTTGACCAAAAATATCTTAGCTCAAGAGTTAATTGGGATGATTATAGTTTCTAATCATTCACAAGAATCGGATTTTTATCGATTCTAAATAGTCCAAACAAAATTTTTTTTTCATGGGTACCCAGTGTCCCAAAGGAGACGAAAGAGTTAAATATGTGGTTTAATCCTCCCTGGCTTTCGGCCAGGAAGATCCACGACTGATCAGCTCTTCAGTATTCATCAAACACTGGAAAATGCTGGGAGCACAACATCTCAGTACATCAGCTTTTCGTGGATTTCCGTCAGACCTATGACACGATCGATGGAGAGGCTCTGTGAAATGCCATGCGGGTGTTGGGCTGTCCTATCCAAAGTTGATAAGCTTAGCGAAGATGACCATCTCTAATTCAATGTGCTAAGTGAAGGCAGTAGTAGGAGAGAAGTCGGGGAGCTTCAAAGTGGATTTGGGCTACAGGTAAGCTGATGCTCTCTCCCCTACCTTCTTCAATCTCATGCGAGATTGAGAAGTCATGCATTTACTATAAGTCCTCACAGATGTTGGCCTATGCGGACGACATCAATATCATGGGCCGCTTCACACCCGCGATTAAGAAGGTCACTGGCTATACAGCAACCAGATCCCGTCAAAATGTCAATTTGGACGAGTGGAATTTTGAGGTTGCTAAGGACTTCAAATACCTCGGATCGGTGCTGACGACCGGTAATTACGAGGGTAATGAAGTCGGAATAGAGGTTAACAAGAGACTCGCGGCGGGGAATAGAAGTTTCTTTGCACTCTCATCGATATTTCGATCAAAGAACGTCTCGCGGTCAACAAAGATCAAAAGGGACAGATAATCCTAACCGGTTTATGTGGGTGAGATTCTTAACGTGAGCTAACTCCGAATGCATGCAAATTCGATTTAGAGCTGAAGTTGGGGGACGCCATTCAGTTATCTTGAATCAAATTCGTGAAATTATACAAATTTTGTATTTAAACCAAAATATCAAGGATTTGGAAGAACTGGCACAAAAGTGATATATGGGTGAAATGTAGACCAGAATGTTCTCTATAATCTTTCCATAAAATAGATCTCATTGATTACTCTGAAAACAAGATATTCGAGGTTGTTTCTGAACTCATTTTTTCATCCAGAGTGTCCCAAGTAGTCATTTGTTGAACTTCAACTATATCAAAAAATTGTTGTATTTTGTGGGACTTTCCATTTAAAACCATATTTTAAGGGTCTTGGTGGAGTAGAGGCAGTCAAATTGGCATCTGAGTGATTTCAAAGCGTTATTATGGGAAAAATCATTTTTTTCACACTTAAACGGCAAAATCGGAGTGATAGCGTAGTCTGAGCGGAAAATGATGTATGAACTGAATGTAGAGACAAATGTCCTCTACAATTATGTTGAAGTAATCATCAAAATCGGTTCAGCGACAGTCGAGATAATTGAGGTTATGTGATATTGAAAATGGTTTTTCGACTGTGGCGCCCCTGGTGTTGGTCCCACGAAGTTCAAATATTCTATAAAGTTGTAGCATTTGGTGAGATCTTTCGTTTAGGCCCTCATTCATCAAAATCGGTCACATAGAACCGGAGATATGATTTTTTGAATTTTGTGAACTTTAACCCCTCATATCTCCGGTTCTGTTTTAACCACACCGCACATTTGCACCATTTTGGAAACGTCCTAGACTGGACTACAACACTCTAAAATTTCATTAACTTGCACAAAGGAATTTTTGAGAAAAATGACTTTGAATTTCGATGAATTTTGACGCTATCACAGCGCCACCTGTGGTGACTTTTTGAACTTCCATCTGATAGTGCTCATCGAGACGAAACCAAAAAGGTAAAATTTAGGTCGCTATGTTAATTAGAACCGGAGATAGAGGCCGGTCAATGTTCGAACTTTGACCCCTTATAGCTCGGGTCAGGGGTTATGGATCGACTTAAGGTTTTTTTTGTTTGATAGGTATAATCAACGGCTACAATATACTAAATTTTCAGCCCGATGCACAATGGAATTTTTGAGTTATTTAACTTTTAAGATTTAAAAATTTTCTTTTTAAAAAAAGCGCCCCTAGAGGTGGTTTTATGAACTTGCGATGTTAGAAGGAGAAGTGGCATTTCACGAGAGCTTTCCAAAAAGCCCTCACTTTTTAAATTCTGACAATTAGAACCGGAGTTATGGCCATTTTAAGAAATTTTTTTGGACCCTTATAGCTCGGGTCAGGGGGTCGGGGGACCTTAAGTTTGGTATTGATGGAAGGCTCTAAGGCCCAGCTATAACATAATAAAATTTGAGTCCGCTGAATGCCATAGGGGCGGAGCTATTGAGAAAACAAAAAAAGGTGGGTCTTCAAAATGGCGGAAGGAGGGGTGGGGGGTGGGGGGTCTATGCACCAAGTTGCAATTTTCACCCGATATATAACCTTTGCCGAAAACCGCAAGTCGATATCTTTTTTAGTTTAGGAGCTATTAAGCTCCAAAGAGCGGCCGGCCGGCCGGGAACGTAAATTAGCCACATATATATTCGTGATCAGGAAGTGCTGAAACACATTTTGGCCAAATTTGAGGTCGATCGGACGACATGAAATTTTGTTAGGATTATAGTAGGTGAGATTGTTAAGAATCTCACCTAATACAGAACCATACTGAAGCCAGTCATAACGTGTGGTCTGGAAACAGTGCCGTTGACCCGCATAGACGAGAGAAAGCGGCCGATCTTTGAGAGACGAATCCACGGGCCTTTCCATTAGGAAACTACAGGGAAATTCAAATAAGGATGAACCACAAATTGGAAGTTGGGGATTGTCTTCTGCCTCATCCAGGTGCAGATTTAAATCATTGTCGTTTTCACTCCCTGCAGTTCCAGTCTTTGCCACATCTGGATTGTTGACCTCCAGTACTTTCTTATAGTGGGAAGAGTTGCGACTAAAAGTCTTGCCAGTGTTTCTGCCTTCTCGATGACGATGAATTTCTTTCTCCCGATAAAAAGTCGTCTTACTTTTTGAACACATCTTGTACTTTATTCTTTATGACCAGCGCACAATAACTTTTGTTTGTAAACGTGTTTTCAATATTTCCCATGAGAATGAGCGAGATGACTAGATCTAGATCTCACTCTATCTTATCGAAATGTCAAAAACATAAACAAAAGTTATTGTGCGTTGAGCATTATAACAAATAAGGGATGAAGGGGTGAGAAAAAAATTAACGAAAAGCTCGCACGCATGATCGTATTGAATTGCTGTATAGTTTTCTTCCAAAACTATTTATTTCGCCGTTGGGTGAAGGAGAAAAGTATGTATGTCCAAAAAGTAATTTTTATGCAATACTAATTGCTTGTCTTCAAATATAAAAATAATAATTATCAAAATAATTTTTAGTTATATTTATTCAATTGGTAATTATTGAACATTGACGTCTCAAAATTTCATATAATATTTGCCCTGACTGTTTATATCTATCACAAATAAAATGCTTTATATATTTAAAACTTTTTATAACTAATGGCGCAATTTATGGCGTCTTACTCTTTAAGAGTAACCTTATATGTGCCGCAAATTTCATTATTTGTACAGTTGTTTTTGCTAGCTCCTATCATTTCTCTGTTGAGTTCTTCACCTTTACGTTGATTTCCTTCTACAGAATGCTCAATGCCGTAACTAAAATATATGATATAGCCAATGATCACCCACACGACGAAACGGATCCATGTGTAAACATCGAGTTGGAACATGAGGTACAAGTTTATGAGGACTGATAGGCAAGGAAGAGTAGGTACCAAAGGAACTTTGAAAGTAAGCTCAGTTCGAGAAACAGGTTGACGTCCAATAGATAGAATGCAGGCAATCATGGCAACTACAACGATTGCAAAACCGAATTGAGCACTGAAGGATCCAATGATATCTGCAAAAGTAGTTAATGCACAAAAGATAATCGACAACACACTAAACAATATGATGCCATTTTTGCTGATTGAGCTGGTACTTGGATTAGGATTCTTTACGCCTTTCGTGTTAAACATCCTTAAAATCAGATTAGATTGTTGATCGATTGAGTTCTCACACATATTCTCGTCCTGGTAACGTAGCACCAAAACGCATATAGCCACGATGGTATAGGCTAGAAGTGTCCCAATTGACATCATATCAATCAATTGATGAAGATTGAAGATGGCCCCCATAATGGCCGCTAAGACTCCTGAAATCAATGTTGCTGTCACAGGTGTTTTAGTCCTTGGAGATACATTCTGCAGGAATTTGTAGAGGATCCCGTCACTTGCCATTGCATATAAAACCCTCGGCAGAGGAAACATTGCACCCAAAAGTGAAGTGCAGAGAGCAAAATTGGCCCCAATTGTTACCACCCATTTGACCTCCACATAACCAACTGCATCAAAAACATGCGGAAAAGGTGCATTGGCATCTAACTCATAGTATGGCGCCATCATGGTCAAAATTGTGGAGATGATGAAATATGCGAGAAATATTATGATGAGGGATAAAACGATTGACAGAGGGATGTTTCGCTTGGGATTCTTGGCCTCTTCTCCAGTAGTTGCTACAACGTCGAATCCAACAAAACCGTAAAAACACTTGGCTGCACCTGCCATTATTCCTGCAATTCCAAATGGCATGAATCCTCCTGATCCACAGTTGACAGTTGCACAAGTATCTACAGTCTCAGTTTGAATGTTCCAATTGTCCGGATTTGCTGGATAAAGTTAAGATGTACAAAATTGATCAATTTCTTATATTGCTATTAGAGTTACTATTATTGTATGTTTCTTCGAATTCGAACTAGGATTTTAGAAAATAAAAAAAATATCAAAATTTTTAGCCCTATTTTTAAAATATTTTCCTTAAAGAATATATCAATTATTACCTACTTGTTATTCAAAATTTATGCGCTGATGATTATTTCCTAAATTACTTGGATTCTTTGAATACGAAGCCGTTATCTATTTTAGAATTTTACAAAGATTCTTCTCTCAAGAAATCTTTTTATTAAAAACGACCACTTGGGGTAAAAAGTAACAAAAGGTATGGAGCAAAAAGTAAGAAAAACAGAAACAATTTATGATGTCTCACGGCAAAAAAAACGTCAATGTCATGTGTCGCCGCTTGCTGTTTGCATTGGTCAAACGATTTGCAGTCTTTTGTGTGTGTGTTTTTTTTAAATAGCTCGAAAATCGTTTTTATCGTTCAGTTAGAAAAACTGGTGTTTTACAAAGGTGTAAAGGAATAAATTTACTATGAAAATATGTTATCTAGGTCTTTGTTTTAATTTATGGAATCTCGTAACAAAGCGAATCAAAATATGATAATATCCCATGCCTGATACTATTTGCCCCAGAATTTTTGATAATGGTCAAAAAATTACGTTTTAGAAAACGGCTCGATAAACATATTTCCTTACAAAATAGAGGAAAATTACTTTCACAAAGTTGTAGAGCGGTAAATTTCCTAGAAAACTGCGCTAATTAGAAATTTCTGGGGCGTTCGAGTAGCTTGTAAAAAAAATAAAATATCCGTTTTGTGACTTTTTGCCCCATGTCTCCCCTAATCAAAATAATATTGAACATCAATGAGTTCGTAAGATTAATTAAATTTTTGTTCTCCTAATTAAAATTTTCTTACCTTTAATACTTCCAGCAATAATTATGATCAAAATGGTAGCCATATTAACTGCTGTAAAGACATTGTTAAATAGAGTAGATTCTTTGACTCCAATCGCAAGAAGAACAGCCAGAAGAATCACTACGATGAAGGTGAAGAAGTCAGGATATTCAGCCAGAAAGTCCACATTGATTGGAAAAAGATTTCTCAGAGCTTGCGACATTTTCTCATCAATGAGTGAATCGAGATATCCACTCAAACCTCGAGCAACGCTTGCTGTTCCTACAAACAATTTTATTTGATTATAACAATATTTGATTATAACCTTATTTTGAATCTACAATAATATACCTATCACATATTCAAGGATGAGATTCCATCCAATGGTGAAGGCTACAAATTCGCCTATGCTCACATAGCTGTACACATAGGCTGATCCAGCTTTTGGGACACGTGCCGCGAACTCGGCATAGCATAGTCCTGAGGCAGCAGATGCAATCGCAGCAATCAGGAAGGATATGGTCACTGCAGGACCAGCCAACTCCCTGGCTACTGAGCCTGCGAGCACGTAGACACCAAGACCAAGGGTGCTGCCCACTCCAAGTGCTGTGAGGTCAAAGAGCGACAGTACTCGTGCCAATTTAGATTCTGCTGCATTATCTTCCTGACGTTTCCGCCGCGAAAGCGCCTGATAGATTTTTCCCAAGAAAGTAGAGATAGGAAGAAACATCTCGATAGATGTTCACCTTGGTCAAGACTTCTGCAGGAGAAGAAAAGAAAAACAAAAATTTAACATCTTGCAAATTCTTTTTAAGAATGACGGCTTGCATGCGGTTAATTTGAGTTCAATTAATATAGAGAATTTTTCTAAAGAGTCAGTCAATAAAAAACATTAAAAACACTGTTTGTTGATTTGTTCGTAAGAAAATAACTAAGCTACGTATGCCGCCGACTTCAACGCCGGTCTCCCCAACTGGTTTACTGACCATTTAAGTCATAGCAAAAAACACAATTTTAACCCTTTAAGGACGATTGGAACACCGGTGTCCCATAAAGAAAATAATTTTTCCTGACTACCTAAAGTTATTTTTTTCTTATGTCTGTACATAATTGTAAAGTAGAAGGTTGAAGGACTCTAGAATATTTTTTGCAAGTCTCTAGCTATTTGCTATGTAGTAAATATTTAAGCTCAAAAATGGCGAATTTTAAAATTCTCAAATTCGTAATTGATTTTATTTATTTTTTATACTTCCAATTTTTTTAAGCAAAATCCTTTTGGCAATGAAAACTATAATACTCATACGTAATATTTTTCATTAAAGCGAAAAATATTATTCATTGGTATCGTCAGAAAAATTACTTAAATTTTTGGGTTATTTTTGTCCCTATCGTTCATAGAAGCACAAAATACACCGAATCAGACTCTGTTGGAATTTCCAAGATTATATGTAAGACTTATCATTGATTATGTTTCTCAGTTTAATTTTTATTTCTGATTTTCAGTACGTAAAAAGTGTCTCGTCGTTAAAGGGTTAAAAAAGCAAAAGCACAAAAGTCTTACTTAAGAAAAAAATCAAAGACCACATAGTTTCTGTAAAGATGTTATAAATGCAAATCATGAAGAAATATCTAATTTTTGAGTATAATATTCCTCTAAAGTTAAGTAGCATATGTATAGCGCTCGAGTAGTACCCTTTACGGTCAGTACATACTATTTGAAACAAAGAAAAAAATAAGGAAAGTGTGGTTTAGGATACTAACTAGACGAGAATAATCATTGATAACAACAATGTAGAATAATCAACAAATAAGAAATCAAAAGCTTGAGAAAATCGTGTTGATTAAGCCAGTGCTACGACTGCTATTCCAAATAGTAGCTATTTCATTTGTTTCACTACAAGGAATAAGTTCCAATATGTTTGACACATCCAACGGAAATTTTGATTTTGTGCCTTTGAACATAGCTTTTTCTGGGACATTGATAAAATATTGCATAATAAAATTTGCATATGATAGTGCTCCAGGGAAAGTGCACTCTATAGTGATCTTCTACAATTTCCTAATATAAAGTTCCGGTTTATTTTAGAAAAAATGGAGCTTTAAGACTATTATTTCAAGTCTATATTTTGAATACTTTGCAAAGTGTGACGGACTTGTAGAATAATTTGTGCAGAAGATAGTTAAGAATGCTAAAAATCTAAGGAAGAGTTGTAACATAGAGGTCAAGGAGGTCAAGACTTTAGATTACGAAAGCAAAGAAACGGCAGTGAATCTGTAACAAAATCCCCTGTTTGAAGACTTAATTGGGATCAAAAGTAAGCTTTTCGTGATCAAGGAAAGGTGTTTGACCCTTGATCCATATTGACTATATCGAGGTTACAAATTTGAAAGCAACCAAGAAAAGAACTGGATATTTGCGGGTCGTGTACTCATGGAGCGCCTTTCTTTATTAATATATGATGGCATAATGTTCATTAGAGAAACATTATTTTAGGAATGACTAAGCAGGAACACAGACCATTACAGATACGAAATCTTACAAGTAAATCACAAATGACAAAAAATGCTATGAAAATATCTATCCAGGTAGTATTTAATAATTCCAAAGTTATCAATTGCTACCACAGTAGTTTGATGAAGAAATTTATATTTGTATCAAAACAAAGTCATATCAGTCCTTAGCAAAAAGTTCAGTCAAGATGATTCTGTTATTGAACCTAATGGTGAATTTTCTGATACCGCTGGAAAATTAGGCAATATAGAACCGCAGTACTATTGTGTATTGAAATTTGCAAAGTACGGTAACTGCTATTATACTACTAAAATATCTACTAATTTTCTGAATATTGTACATAGGGAACGGGTGTAGAGTGAGACAGTGAGAAGGTCACTTGTAGCTAAACTGTCGGAGAATCAACATATCAAAAGCAAGTCTGTATAATAAAGTCTAATATTCTTCCCCAGGTGAGTGTTAGTTACTATCACCTGAAAAATCCGTTCGACTACTACGGATTTATCACAGATAATGCAGATTTTCTGACGAATGTTACGGAAGAAGTAAATAGTGATCTTCAGGGTATTGCAGAGGAAGAGTGCAATTCTGAAGTACTTCTTGTTATAAGTAGTATACTTCTGGTCTCACTACTAATTATATATTTTTAAAAGTAGTAGGAATACAGTGGCCGTTCTCTTATTTGGATGACATTTTGACGGTGTCATTTAAAACAATTTTGATTTTTTTGTAAACATTTAATTCAGTGTGCAATATAAAATGTTATTTTATTTGAATGAATATTCTTTATTGTGAAACAAAATGAAACGAAACTATGACTGAAATTCCACAAAAGATTCAAGCTGCTGGACAATCACTTGCATCCGTTTCGAAAACTTACAACGTAGATAAACAAATTGTTCTGTAGAGGTATTCTGTAATACTATGACAATGTCATATGACAAATATTCGTGGTAAACTTAAGAACAGAATGACATTCAAGCCCAGTGAAAATCGAATGGCCATTGTGAGAAGCACTATAAAGCATTGATTTAGTAAATGATATGAATCGGATTTTTGATTAGTTCTTCCAAATTTGCCACATAAAAAACAATTAAATTTTTCGTATGACATTGTCATACTGGTACAGTATTTCTCTACTGTACTTGAAGAAGCAACATTCGTAAGAAACTAGCTAAAGGAAACCACTCGTAATCAAAGGAATGCCATTAGGAAACCTATTCAGCCACCTACCTCTACCTCTACCTCTAGACATCTGATTTTCTGGTTTAAAGACCTGGTTTTCCCCATGAGAGAGACCGAGACGTTGAACAAATTCAAAAAAAGGACAATGGACAGAAATGTATGGGAGCTGGTCCAACCCTTCGCCAGAGATAGGACTAGGCCCATTTTGTAGGTATTGGTGTATGACTTAAAAATAACCGAGACCCAAGTCAAAAAGGACTGTCAATCCTTGGGAAATTAACGATATCCTTCTGAAAATTCGCAACTTCGACAATTTATTACTCGAAAACGGCTTAACCGATCTTAATAAAATTCGGGTTAAAGTCGATATATGAATTAAGGTTTAAATAAATATTTTCAGACTTTCCCTCTGACTGCTCCATCTGGTAGCTCCCATACAAACTTGCCATGTTTTAAAGCCATCGCACATTGCAGGGCAACAAAACGAAAACTTATTTTGTTTAATGGCAAATCACAGGTATTTTCGGAGTCCTTGGTGTATCTTGAACCACCCGAAGAAACTTATAGTCCATCACATTTTCAGATATCTTAAAGTAAGGGTTCTTAAGAAATGAGTAGAACTATTTTTATGAAAAACTTGCTTTTTTTAATAACGGCATATCGTAAGTTGTTGGCGCCAAAGAACGTGTTCTAAAAAAAAACTGAACTCAAGGCACATTTTCCTAAAAGAAACCGAATCCCGATCCCTCCATTTCTCTTGTATACTATACATATTTTCCTCAAATATCCTCAAATATTCTTTAATGCCGTTACAAGTATGGCCTCGATTGCATCCTTTTGTCGTCTTTAGAGAAATATTCTCCTTCAAAAAGGAGCTAGGGTTGCAAAAGTTCATAGGTTTGTAAAGGTACCGTTACTACAGAATTTTAACAAAAGGTTCTGAATATAATTAATTAAAACATTTTTTCTCTGAATTTATTACTCATAGTAATTAAATAATGGTATCTTTTAGGACCCTGCGATGTTTAGATGTTTTAACTCTTTTTTCAAGCATATTATCACTGAATAAGAGACATTTCTCTATATAGATACAATCTTTTTTTTTATGAATTTGAAGGACGGTAAAAGATTAATAAGGAAGATCTCGAAAATTGCAGGGAAAATGAAGAGATAAAGATATGGTTTGTTTTAGGAAAGTTTTGTTTGAGTCCTTATTTGTAAATTATTCTTAAAAGGAACCAATATACAATTAACCGTTATTGTATAAAAGGAATTTTGCAAAAAAAATCATTACAATTCTTATACCTATGTTTTATGCTTTAATGTTTTTTCTACATACTTTTGGGGTTGGTCCCGGAACAAAAGTTGTTATCTTTGCCAATACCTATTCGATGGTATAGGTCTCATTCGTGGCGAAAGATTGGACCGTTTTGCCGATTGTCTTTTACTAACTTAGAACTAAAAACACTCCAAAATTGTACCCGAAGTTACCCATTCCATAAATGCTATCATTCATACTGATAGGAACACGCTAGTAATTCTTGAAGTTGTAGATGTTGCGGTTACAGGTGTTTCTTAAGTTTTAGGAACTTCAATTGACAGTATACAAGTTAGTATTGATCAAATGTCGGTACTATCATATTGGGACGAATAACACTACGAATAACATCAACGAATAACACTACAATAAAATTAGGAACAAAATTATAAAAAGGGTGTAAAGTCCTCCCAGCTTTGCAAAATGTTCAAACTCGTGACTTAGATGCTACCTCATAAATAATTTTTGGATAAATTCTGTAGAGCTCTTCAGAGTTTCTACATATATGGAAAAGCACAATGCTGCAAGTTGGAGTATTTCGCAAAGTTTAATTCTGTCAATAGTTTTCCTGTGTTACTATTCCGTTGCTACCAATGGTACCTGATTATTTCAGGAAAGTATTCAGTTGTTTTGTAAATCGCTTAAAGTGCGATGTGAAATCGTAAGCAATAAAGGAAGAGGAAATTAAAATAAACTTTTAAAATGCTCACAGACGTGTTTTGAATCGCTACACAATTTTACTAAACCAAATAAACCGAAAACAATTTTCGAGTATTTGAATTTGAACATTCCGCGAAGGTATTTTCACTGAGCCACATCTTTATTTTTGAATAAATTAATATAACACTGCGTATACAGATGAAATATTAAGAAGTAATTATATATATTTATTTATTCATATGGTAAGTATTGAACATTGATGTCTCAAAATTTCACATATTTGCCTTAATTACTTATATCTATCACAATAAAATGCTTTACTTTAAGAATTCTTTTATGACTTAAACATCTAATGACGCAATTGATGATGCCTTATTCTTTAAGTGTAATGTTGTAGGTGCCGCTTATTTGATTATTTGTACAATCGGTTTTGCCAGATTCCGTCATATCTTCGTTGCGTTCTTTATCTTTGAGTAGAATTCCTTCTACGGAATACTTAATACCATAGCTAAAATACATGACATAGCCAATGATCAACCACACAACGAAACGGATCCACGTGTAAATGTCAAGTTGGAACATGAGGTACAAGTTTATGAGGACTGAAAGGCAAGGAAGGGTAGGTACTAAAGGGACTTTGAAAGTCAGCTCAATTTGAGAAACAGGCTGGCGTCCTATAGCTAACATGCAGGCAATCATGGCAACTACAACGATTGCAAAACCGAATTGAGCACTGAAGGATCCAATGATATCTGCAAAAGTAGTTAATGCACAAAAGATAATCGACAACACACTAAACAATATGATGCCATTTTTGCTGATTGAGCTGGTACTTGGATTAGGCTTCTTTACACCTTTCGTGTTGAAGGTTCTAGAAATGAGATTAGAATGTTGATCGATAGAGTTCTCACACATATTCTCGTCCTGGTAGCGTAGTACCAAAACGCATATGGCCACGATGGTATAGGCTAGAAGTGTCCCAATTGACATCATATCAATCAATTGATGAAGATTGAAGATGGCCCCCAAAATAGCGGCTAA
Source organism: Phlebotomus papatasi (assembly GCF_024763615.1). NCBI lineage: Eukaryota > Metazoa > Arthropoda > Insecta > Diptera > Psychodidae > Phlebotomus > Phlebotomus papatasi. The sequence continues at coordinate 26,745,870 of NC_077223.1, read as the reverse complement.
GATTCCTGAAACCATTGTTGCTTTCACAGGTGTTTTAGTCCTTGGATATACATGCTGCAGGAATTTGTAGAGGATTCCGTCACTTGCCATTGAATAGAGAATTCTTGGCAGAGGAAACATTGCTCCGAGAAGTGCAGTACTAAGAGCAAAATTGGCCCCAATTGTTACCACCCATTTGATCTCCACATAACCAATTGCATCAAAAACATATGGAAAAGGTGCATTTAAATCTAGCTTATAGCTTGGCACCATCATGGTCAAAACTGTAGAAATGCCGAAGTATGCAAGAAATATGATAATGAGGGATAAAAAAATTGACAGAGGAATGTTTCGCTTGGGATTTTTGGCCTCTTCTCCAGTAGTTGCTACAATGTCGAATCCAACAAAACCGTAAAAACACTTGGCTGCACCTGCTATTACTCCTGCAACTCCAAATGGCATAAATCCTCCTGATCCACAATTTTCTATTTTACAATCATCTAGAGATGTAGGATCAATGGCCCAGTTTTTCATATTTACTGAATAAAATAATGAATAATATCTAGATAAATACTTATATAATGAAATTTTACATCACAAAGAAAAATACCTAAAAAAAAGCATCCTTGTAATGTTAAATTTCTTACCTTTAGTCAATCCGGCAATAATTATGATAAAAATAGTGGACATATTAACTGCTGTAAAGATATTATTGATCATAGTGGATTCTTTAACCCCTATCGCAAGAAGAACAGATAAAAGAGTCACTACGATAAGGGTGAAAAAGTCAGGATATTCAGCCAAAAAAGCCACATTAATTGGAAACATTTCTCTCAAAGTCTTTGACATTTTCTTGTCAAAGAGTGAATCGAGGTATCCACTCATACCACGTGCAACACTAGCAGTTCCTGAAAAATAATTTTAGAAATTATATTAATTTTTACATCTTGAAAGAAGAAATACCTATCACATGTTCTAGGATAAGATTCCATCCAATGGTAAAGGCTACGAATTCGCCTATGCTCACATAGCTGTAGATATAGGCTGATCCAGCTTTTGGGACTCGTGCCGCGAACTCGGCATAACAAAGTCCTGAGAAGCCAGATGCAATAGCAGCAATCAGGAAGGAAATGACCACAGCAGGACCAGCCAACTCTTTAGCCACTGCTCCTGCGAGCACGTAGACACCAAGACCAAGGGTGCTACCCACTCCAAGTGCTGTGAGGTCAAAGAGCGACAGTACTCGTGCCAATTTAGTTTCTCCTCCATCATCTTCCTGGCGTTTCCGCCGCGAAAGCGCCTTATAGAGTTGTGCTAAGAAGCTAGAGGTAGGAAGAAACATCTCGGAAGGTGTTCAGCTCAGTCACTACTTGTAGAGGACAAAAAGAGAAAAAAAAACATCTATAATTTCTTACAATATGTCTTCAAGAACACTTTTTCATAAGGGGCATACCATTTAGAATATCTCAGGTAACACAATGTAAAATGTTACTGAATTTGTCTAATTTTCATACATTTAGTAAAAGTAGTTGTTCTACAACGACATAAAATTCAGGTATTGGAATAATTAGGCAGTGTTAGCTGGGGCTTTAAATATTTTTTAACACCATAAAAAAATATTTTTCCAATATTTTTACAATATTTTTTCAAAATTTAATTTCAGATTCATATTGACTGGACGTTTGATTTAGATTTTAAATAAAAAGAACTTTAAATTTGGTTCCAATTCTCTTGACCTCATGTCCTCATGAGTTATTCTCAGAGGCTCCATTAAATTTTGAAGTGTCACTTGAATTTTTGAATTTTTCTAGATTTTTATAATAAATATTTTACTTGTTAAATAATAGAAATCTTGTTTGTTCTTTAGCGTTTATCCACACATACAGCTTAAGCCAAGAGATGGCTAAACGTAATTATAATCACAATAATGATTAAACTATACTCCCATAAAGTTTTCCACTAAACCATCTCTCAGCTTAAGCTGTAAGTCTGTCTAGGGAATTACTCTGTCTGTTTACAAAAAAAAAATAATTTAAAAAAAATGAAAATTACAAAATTCTAGTGCCAGATTTTATTAATTGTGATCGTAAAATAATTTACGAATATTTAACAGTTTATTACTGACATTATTAACATTGTATGGTTTCTACACACTAGAGAAATTTATATCCATATTGAAGCAAATTTCCTCGCTTGTGTAGGAAAAACTCTTCAATATGAACATAAATTTCTCTAGTGGGTAGAGGCCATTAAAGACGAGACATTTTTCACTAACCGAAAATCAACAATAAAAATAAAACCGATGTGGGGCCGAAATAACACCTATCGGCACTTCAAGAAATCTTATCGTTTTACATCATTTGTGATATGAAATTCTAACATCTATCCATAAATAAAGAAAAAAATAAAGTCATATTACATGCATTATAATAGATATGTACATTAATGAAATTTCAATATTTTGACGAAATTGTCAATAGGTATTCCCTGCTGAACAGGTGTTCCTTCAACCCTACAAAATCAATAAAATGTCTTATATCTATCCTTTTACCATACAACAAAATCAGGTTCTGTGTATTTTTAACTAGATATACTAACTATACTATACAAGATAACTATACTATACTAGATATACTAACTAATACTGAAACTGTAAATATTTACAGTTTCAGTATTAGTCAATACAAATATTGGTATTTTGTCAAAAATTACTCCGCTAAAAAGTTATCTGAAAATCTAATTCCAAAAAAAGCATTCATTGTAGGTTAAATTAAGCTAATTCAAAACCTGCTCCAAATGGAAATTTTTCGCTACTCCAAATGGAAATGTCATTGTTTTCATGAGAAATACAGTACTAAATTATTATATTTATATATTTTCTATACCACAGTTTCATTATTTAGTTATATTTGCTCCAAATAAAGCAAAAATCCATTCATATTCACAAATTTTAATTTGTTAATTTCTCAGAAAAATTAAAAGTGTACCTTTCCACCATTGAATTTTTCATCGATCGATCATGTTTTCCAATGAAAAAACACAATGAGGTGACTGTTGTTTATTCGTATTGTGCTAATCTTTATTGTTAACGGTACGTGAAGTTTTCAAATTACCTATCTCGTGAACAAAAAGGGTTTTTCTGAAGTGTTTGCAAATGCTTCAATAGGAAACACCGGAGTTATGATTTTTTTTGCAGAGATTTTTTTATTGTTTTAGATGGGAAAGGTGAAAAGACCAGGAATAAAAATAAATCCTGCACTCAGGAGGAACTCAACAAGGTTTTGGAAGCCTTTCGCCGCGGTTTCACTCACACTGTTTGTCTCCAATTAGAAACTTTCCCTTGTCTCCATTTGGATTAATGTGTTTCCAATAGAAGCATTTTACGCTCGCGTATTTTTCTTGTATTTAAGAAGTTTTCAAATTATATTTAAAGAATTTTCACTAAACTGTAACATTCTAGAAGAGTAAAGGAGCAAATTTATGTAATTTTCTTAAGAAAAAAGTGAACTTAATGTGTTAAATATTCTGTCAAAGTTAAAGCGCCTGGAAATGGTTTTGAATTAGGACATTTACCCTAGTAAATCACCTAAATCTATTCTAAATTTATTTGACTAGAATAATCTACTTTGATTTTGTTAATTTTTCATTATAATATTTTTTTTTTACTTTTTCCTTTTAGAAACGAATGATTTATATGTCATATAATGGCATATGATGTCTTTTCTCCAGCTTTATTAGAAAAACAATTAGATAAAAATTGTCCAAATTTATGAGAATTTTAGATAAGATGCTCCAGGTATACAAAATGGCGTATTCACCATCACCTTTATTTGACATTTCTATCCGCCATTTTGAATAACTGTCAAAATCTAAAACTCAACCAATTGAACTGAAATTTTAGTATGTTGTAGCTGATGCCAAGACCTTTTCAGAACATATTTACAATCTGACCTAAGTCATGTGATTGCTTGCATACAGGAGCTTCAAATTCAAAATTTTAATACCTTTTGAATTCATAACTATGGGGCGCTTTCTTTATTAAAACCATTACTAAAAATATAGCAGCGCTATCATTAGGTGACACAATCTAACAAACGAAATAAGAAAAAAACTAATATTTTTACTTATAATAGCATATTTGAGCAAATAAATATTTAAAATAAAATTATTCCACACAGTATCCTCTGTATAATTTCGACCCTTTCAGGATTTTGCCCATTCGGGATTTGGGCTGTAATCAATAAAAATTAAAATCAAAATTTAAATTTTGTAACAAAATCTGATTTTTAGTATCGATTGTACATTGACTTAAAATTGATGAGCCCCTTAGCTTTTCTCTCGCTTGCTGTAGCCTCTCCAATTCCATGCTGGTTGATGGCATTGGCATGAGAAAAGTCACGACATTGACATGTATTTTTTCTCAAAAAATACGGAATACTATTTTTTAATCAGCGAAATAATTTAGTCAAAAAAAGCTGTCCAAATAAACTTTATTTATATAACAATAAAACCCTTTGAAAGAGCAAAATAAAACTGGTTACAAAAAAAAAAATCAACCGCACAAACCGTGAAAAATTCAACAAAACCCTCAATTTATAGTTTATTTGTTGTTGTCTTTTTTCTATAACATTTTGGGGTCAATGGCAATTTATCAATAAATGCACCGACAGTCAGTTGCATTTTTAATTCTTGCGTGGAAATTTCTTTGCTTTGTGGAAAATTATTTAATCTCCATGAAGTGAGTTTTCAGTGCCTTTCCCATGGATTAACTCAAACTTTTCTCAATATTTTCACTTAAACCTTGAATATTTGACTGTAATTAAATATACAGCGCACTAGCCAAGATCTTTTCTTTTTATTACAAGTGACTATCGATTGATGTTCTTTTGCGAGATTCTTCGATCTTTTTTTCACAATAAATAACATATAGTCTATGGCACAATTATATTGAAACCTGTTTGAAGAATTTTTTGGCTAATCTTTTGTAAACTAGACGGTAAGTATACCTGTATAACTTGATTCATTGCTATTTCCCTGAATTTTTTTTATCTTGGTAACTATGCCTATACAAGATTGTTAGATCATAACGATCAGAACTTGAATAACTGATTTTTTTATATATTTTTTTATTATTATTTCTCACACTCGACTGACGGAAGATTGTAAAAGGACTTGAGCCATTTTAACTAAGAATTTTTAGATGAATTTGCAATAATCATGAAAAGTAATTTTAAAAAATCGAGAGGTCATATTTAATACACTTTGATGAAGAAGTTAACGAATTTTATTAGGTGATCAAGGCAGGAGAGATAATAAAATTCAAAGTTACGGAAAGTTCAACTTTTAAGTTAATGTAGCACTTATACTCCAAGTACGTATAGCCCTTCATATACTTAAGATTTTCATTTTACAATACCATTTGTTGGCTAATCTTTGACTGATTTTATTTAATGTCTCTGGCTATTCCGATTTTTTTTTATACTTCTTTAATATTCGTATTATATTTTATTTTAATTTTGCAACACAAATTGTCATTAATATACCATATTAATAGTCGGCAAATGGGAAGTAATTATATTTATTGCCTTTTTAATGGGAAACACAGACAATCTCATGACAGGTATACATTTTAAATTAGTATAGACTATAGTACTGCTATTATTACCTTCTATTTCTACTTTGAAAAAATCGTCACGGTACAAATGAGCAGTAAAAAATAAATTCGATCGGAAGAAATCAATTTCAATCAGTATAGAGCATTAAAATTATCATGTAGAATGACACCAATTTTGGTAGAGATTTTATTTTTCTACTGAATAAAAGTTTATGTTTTAATAGTAATATTTATTTCAAACATAATAATGTCCGACCCTTTTACATTTTTTGATAAAAATAAAAATTAGAAAAAAAAACAATTAGAGTTAGCAATATTTCTATAATAAACCCGACAGTGTCTTGCAATGTCTAAATTTTATTGATCGAATTAAATTTTTTCCTGACTAAATTTTATTCTCTATTCATTTGTTTTTAATAAAGAAATCTAGTCAAAATTTGTCAAAACAAAAGATATGAAAAACTACAAATGATTTGTTCTTACTATTTTTGCAAATAACTTTACTTTTGACAAAGATTTGGAAAAAAAAGAAAATTATCAAAGAATTTGTAATATTTACGAAATTCTTAATTTTTTGTTTAACATGTGTCTTTCGTAAATTAAGATCAAAATCGTAGAAGGTCTAAAATATAAAGATTTTTAGAAATAGATTATAAGGATTTCTTAAGACACAAAGTTCGTGATTTAATTACTTTTTAGTAATTTTTAAAAACAGAATTGAAGAAATTTTGATTTATAAAACATAAAACAAAGACCATTATTTCTTCTTGCACGCTGTGTAGAAAATGAAGAATTTTAAGAACAAGGTGAAATTTTTAGTCTGAAACCCGTATAAAGATTCAGTATTTTTAAAAATTTTCCAAACTAAGAATACTACAACACGAACACTAAGAATTTATTATTTTGTTAGGGTCGAAGAAACATCTTTTTGACAGGAAACCCCTATTGATACTTTTGTCAAAATGTTGAAATTTACTTAGGTAATCTAATAATAATTTTGTATCTGAGATAACGTAATTATGACGTTTTCTGTAATATGCCTTTTTCTATAAAGAGAGATGTTAAAATTTCAAATGACACAGAGTAGGGTGTTTATAGGAATAGATGATCCTTTCACTCTAAATATTGATCGAAAAATTTATGCATAAAGCAGAAAAAAATAGCTTGAAGGCTTTGTTAGCTACTGATTATCGATGATTTCCGTGTTCACTTACAAAGGGCAGTATGAAGAATTTTACATTGATTTTCGTATTTTGATGTTTTAAAATACATGATCAATGTTTATATCTATTACTGCCTAATTTTTTAGAAAGTATAATGCCTATTATAAAAATAACAATTATTTAAAAAGAATTATCCGTTAAAAAACCAAATATTTTTAACATTTTCTGAGTTTAGGTATAATTCATGTCGTCAATTTAAATTGCACGTTTTCATTTGCTCTTATAAAATATTATTTTATATTCACTGTTAGATTCAAATTTTATCATTTTCTTATATGATTGACAATTCGTTAAACTTTTATGATACAGATTTTCATAAAATAATGTATGATATTTAGAAAATAATGTAAATAATAACGTTCGTACACATATACAAGATTTATAACAACGAGTTTACGATAACTAATATTTATTTCATATAAAACATCTTTAATACAGAACTACAGAATAACCTCTTCAAAATCGAAACAGAAACTATGCTTTCTGCACGTAGGTTTTCTTATTAACTTGTTAAATAATAAATTCATCTGGTATTTGTGCATTCCACCCTAATACAGACTTCAAATATAATGCTTATTTATATGGCTTAAGTGTTATAATCGTTATAATTTCTAAATAATCGATATTATAACGAAAGTATAGACTAGAAAGTATAGATTCAATTGATTCCACAAATTAAGAAAGATCACTAAAAGTGCTTGTTATTTCAGAAAATCCAGATTTTTTAGAACCGAGCTAAATCGTAAACCTCTAGTCTGAGATCGTTTAAGTTCCGCAGGGTTCCTGGTTTGGAAACTTTCGCAAAACTACGAGGAATTTGAACATACTTAATGAAAATTATTATGTTCTTTACGTAATCATAAAGTAGAATATTGTAGAAATCTAAGAATAGTTTTTGCAAATCTCAAATTTCTGTATAGTTAAATAATTTAAGGTAAAAAGTGACGAATTTTCAAATTAGCGCATTCATGAATAATTGTTATTATTTTTTATGTTCCCATTTTTTAAGGATATCCCTTTTGGCATACGCTGAAAAACAGTGTTTCGATCAATGAAATGCAAAATTTTGATCCTATGAAACATCGAAAAGCATTGTTCCCAAACGCTGAAAATCAGTGTTTCAAAAGATGTTATATATTCCATTATTTCCAAAAGATGATTTTCAGTGTTTGAAAAAAGATGGTTAGTCATCTATTGACAAAAGATGAAAATCATTGTTTCAAAATGATGGAGTATATATCATCTTTTGAAACACTGAAATTTTTGTCATTTCATCGTTTTATTTTTACTAGTGATAACTATACATAATATTTCTCATTATAGTGAAAATTATGATTCATTGATATTGTCATTGTCAGAAAAATTAATTAAATTCAGTCATCCGTAGAGGTAAAAAATACATCGAATCAGATTCTATTAGATTTTCCAAGGGTAGATTTAAGACGTTTCATTGATTATGATTATCAATTTAATTTTTATTGTTGATTTTCGGTCAGAAAAAAGTGTCTCGTCCTTAAAGGGATAAAAAAATCTAGAAGTTCGTAAGGATATTTGGCAGGGTTTTTTCTCACTTACCTTGAAGAAATATTTACTACTTCTTGTATCCCAAAATTTTCACTGTAATTTAGTTAAACACACACCTTCGCTATCAATCTGATTGCCACATTAATTTATCTATTATTTTTCACCGTATAACACAGCAGTCTACAAGGTCGCAAAAGTTTGAACAATGCAACAAAATGACATTTTTATTTATATTTTTTAATAGTTCTGCTTATAAACTTTTCTGTTCCAAATTATAAAAGATTTTTGTTAAATATTTGTCAAAAATATGTGAAATTAACAAAAATTGACACTATTTTTTATTTGTTTCTAAATGTTCGTTAAAAGTTTCTTTAGCAGACAAACAAACAAATAGGGGAGACCGGGGTAGAATTAGTCAACAAATGAAATTTTTCATTGCGCATAATTTGTGCAAAAAATGTTTGTATGAGGCTGATAATACCACAATATTCCTTCGAAGACCAACTATAAGATACCACTATCTCATACTATACGTGGCTAATTCTGCCTTGGTCTCCCCTAACATCCTTTCATCAAGGATTTTTGTTATTTCCTATTTTATATCTAAAGTTGGACTTTTTTCCAATACGTTTTTGCAAAATTTGACACTATTTTTCTTATTCGACAAAATAATCTTAAAGAAAATGTTTATGATCTTTTGTTAAAAAAAATTGTCAAAAGAATGCTCTCTCATATCAGAATATGAAAAATAATTTGTCAAATTGACAAAAATATCCACACCTTTTGACAAACTTTTATCAAATAGACTTACACAGAAAAAAATCGTAAAATTGTTTGTAAATGTTTGTGAATTCCCACTGGGGACTTTTGGATTGCTCGTAAAAAGTTTGAGTGCTCACTAAAAAGTTCGTAAAAATTTGCAATTTTTCACAAATACTGTTCATAACATGATAACATGAACATTTTTGTTCTTAAACACTCAGAAAAAAGCTCGTAATTTTTTTTTCATTTGTTCGAAAGATTTTGTCAGACAATCAAAAATCTAGTGTTTGTAAAAAAAACAAAAAATGCTCGTCAGGTGATCGTGTTATGAACAATGTTTCTGAAAAGAATATATGCAAAAGTTTCGTAAGTCTTCAGAGGGAGTTCATAAACATTTACGAACAATTTTATGAAATATTTTCTTTCTGTATGAGACTTTTTTTTCGCAGCATACTTCAATTTTTTTTAAAAATAATTTCGCTTACATGTTAAAAGCTATTAGAGAGGTAAGAATGTATACTACTGTGTGATCTATTTAAATTTTTAATTTGCTCCTTATAAAAACTTTATATTAATGAACTATTAAAAAAAAGGACCTAATGAAATACAAAATCATTAAAAAGTTCAAAAGTGTTACTCTGAACTGCAGGAAAACAAAAAATTTATATTGATTTTTTAAGATTCCTCACAAATAACTTTGACAGTTTTTTTTATCTTTAATTTGAATTGTACACATAGGGGGAAATGGGATACCTTTGGATTGGGGTACCTTTGAAATTGGACTTTTTCTCTAATATTTTAAAGGAATTAGGGTAAGTGTACGAAATTTCGGCCAGCTTTTAATTCCGACCACTATTTTTTGTTCCTCAAATTTCAATTAATTTTTAGTTTTTGCATACTCTAGAGATTATACAATGCAAAAAATAACAAAAAAATATCGCTTCGACGAGCAAGATGATCTAAAAAATACATTGGAAGAATTCCGGAAGGGCAAGGAACTACAAGAATGAAGGTGGCCGCAATAGGCCACCAATGCTTTGTCTATATTTTTTCATTTTCAAATGCATAAATAATAATTTTAGAGAAAATAAAGACAATAAACTATCCACAAGGTTCCAAGAAACACTCCTTAAAAAGAAGTAATAAAAAAAATCTATTTGTATTAAAAATATTACATTTTAATAAATTCAAGACTTTAGCACTTGCATGCAACTATGCCGAAATTTGGCACACTTACCCTAAAGCTTATGACATAATGTAATTTATCTTCACAATTGGTTTGCGGATCCATTAAATAAGGTTCAGTTTTATTTAAAAATAGGAGAAAAAAGCCCAATTTCAAAGATACCCCATTTCAAAGGTATCCATTTCTCCCTATCATCCTGTACCCTAGGATACGCAAAAAAATCCACTGACTGTAAATTTTATCTAATGGAGAAATGTGAGTGGGACGATTTTTCAATTTTCTGTTATGACTTTCGGCTACAATAAAAATTCCTCAATTGACTTTTTGCGAAATAGTCACATTGGAAAAAAATCCAATTATAAATCGGTTTCTTATTGGAAACTCCGTAAATTTTGGCCTCTGGCACCAAATTCCGCAAGGGAGTGAAATTTCTCTCTAGGCCTCTAGGGCATGCCACTATGCCAAAACAAGAATCTCAAATTTGCAGATTACAATGACCAAATACAAATTGATAATTTCGAAAAAGAATCACCCTAATAATATGCTTCTCTCACATTCACAATATCGTTTAAATCACCGCTGTTTTATAATCTGATTATCTGAATATCAAGGTCCAATATTGTAACTCTTTTTTTTCGTCACTCGATACATCAACTCATACAAATTGGCTATTTTATTCCTTTTTCAGTGCACTAATAAAACTATTTCAGGTGGAAGAAAAAATACGTCCAAGCTGATCGGTGAAAGAAAAGAAACTGTGATTTTACGAGAAGATCAAGGAAAAAGGCGCCTCTGTGTTACGTGAGAGGTGGATAAATACTCTTATTTTATGTTCGATCTCAAAAAGCTTATTAATTCCTTTAGACTTTTTGTTTAGAATAGAAAGATTATTCTATCCTGCAAAAGAAGTGATAGATGTTTTCAAATATTAATGTGTATTTTAGTATTTTTTAATTTCAGTTCAAAATATCATCCAGAAAACCTTATAAGGGAAAAGGATTATATTTAAAGTATTGACCTAATGTTTCAAGCAGTTTTTATTTTATTTTTTGATACTTTAATGCTTTTTAAAATACAACGAAAATTTATAAAAGTGAAAAAGTCCCACAAACTTATGCAATTATCCAATTTTTTTTGTGGAAGTGTCAAATCCTGTCACAAAGCGCCATTCGGTTACCGTAATCTCTATATAGGGTAAGTGTGCCAAATTTCGGCATAGTTGCATACAAGCGTCAAAGTTTCAAGTTTGAAATGTAATATTTTAAATACAAATTGATTTTTTTATTGTTTCTTCTGAAAGAGTGTTGCTTGGAACCTTGTAAAGAGTTTACTGTCTTTATTTACTCTAAAATCATTCTTAATACATTTTAAAATGAATAAGAATATAAACATAGCTTTGGTACCTTATTTCGGCCACGTTCATTCTCATAATTCCTTGCCCTTCGAAAATTCTCCCAATATCTCGTCATCTCGTTTGTCAAAGATACATTTTTTGTTATTCTTTTGCATTGTATAATCTCTAGAATACGTAAAATCTAAAAGTTCATGGAAATTCGAAGAACAAAAAAGGTGGCCGAAATTGCAAGCTGGCCGGAATTTGGCACACTTACCCTAAATTGAACTCCAGCCGTACAGTGTAAATATTTTATTATACAGCAGGGGATGCATATAGGAATTATGCATGAATGGGATTATTCAAACATACCTATAAATATTTACCTTCCACTAGGAGCTAATTTGAGAAATCATTTTAGGAATACCCATAAATGTATTAACATTTTTGAATCGGTAAATTTAAAATCAGCTTTATGAACCGTTGGCGCTGAAAATAGCCTAAGAAATCGACACCAAATATTTTTGCATATTTTACGGCGTTTTCGTAACTTATTCTAAAGAAATCTCCTGGGATATGCAACTTTTCTGTATGCATATAGCTATTTCGGGCGATTTTCTTCGGTCCTGAAAATGTACATAATCCAGGGATCCCTTGTATCTATTGGTGCTTATGAGAAGTTATGAAATTAGGTTAAAATAAAATTGCCATACAGCTGATTAGTAAAACCAAAACATACAACCAGAGAAAGGGCATTTCCACCGTTTGGTTCTGGGAGGTTGGAATCAGCGCCAAGACGGCGGTGGACGTATGGGGGCGGGAAAGATCAAGAATGAGATGAAATAAATTCAATTCAATTAAATTCAATATTTTTCTCTGTCTTTTGTCTAACATAAATTAAAAAAAAATAATAAAAACTACTAAGAAGCTTTTCTGGTGTTTTCCTTCAAAATTTGAGTGAACGACAGACGGGATAGGAATGCAAATGCAAAGTTTTCTTAAATTATTATTTGTAAGATAAATACAAAAAATGTATTTTTTCTAAACAATGCGAATTAAATGTATTAAATAATTTCTATTAGGAGAAAGTGGGACATCTTTGAATTGGGATATCTTTGAATTGGCACAGCTTTGAAATTGAGCTTTTTTCTTCTATTTTTAAATGTAATTGGTTCTTATCATGATGTATTTTAACTGCACAATTGACTAATGGAGCTAAATAGTAATATTACAACACTAAGAACCAATTTCATTTAAAAATAGGACAAAAAGCCCAATTATGAAGCTGCCGCACTTTTCCCTATTGATTGTCCGAAAGATCAAGAAATTATTTTAGAGACATTCCTGTTTTTTTGATGCTATTTGGAAATTCCCATGAATTCTTAATGATTCAATTTAATTTAACAAGTATTTTTTTTTGTTAAGTTGTGTGACTTAGACAATGCAATTGTGTAATAATGAACAGTAGTGTTTTTAGAGAACTCTAAAATGACTCTGTTTTATTTATTCTATACGAATTAAAACTTTAAAACTAATTTATTTTCTTTTAATTACAGTTCTAGAGGAAGACTTTTGGGCATCGCACATGCACTGGCTTAGAACACTTCATATTTTCCCATATTCCTTTAATGAATCTGATTTATTTTTTTCAGGAAATGTGTGACTTAATACTACAGTAGACTCTCGGGCTACTTCCCAGCAAAACTTCGATCTGCAATTCTGCACTTTTGAAATTTTAACGTTTCTTGTCATTCAATCGGATACTTCGTGTGGCTTCGGGATAGTCGTGCGACTTCGTGAGCATCGCGAATTTCTTTCGTGTTTTCTAACCATTTCCTTCCCCTTCGTATTTTCTATTATGGGTGATTTAATAATATTGTATTATAACATTATAATAATATTGTAAAAAAAGAGAGTATTCACGTAAAATTGTTGAATAAATATTGAATTTTAAATAAATTGAAATACATATTTTTATGTATAGTTAAAATAATGTTTAGAAACATTAGAAAGGGTAGAAGAAATGTAGAAATCATCTAAATACTCTAAAGAAATTCTGCCGATAATTTTAAAATTTTCTATAGAAATTCTGCAGAAAATTCTGCAGAATTTTCATACAACGATCGGATCCACCTTAGACCAAAATTCTGCAGAAATTCTGCTGATTTTTCGGCAGTTAGTAATTCAAATCTGACGAATTTCTGCAGAATTCTGCAGAATTTGCCGGGTGGGTTTTTAATTCGAGCAGCAGTTACTTTTAAAAAAAAGTTTGTTGTAATTTTTCAAGTTTGATTATAATTATCAAATAAAGCAAATATGCTCAAATTTCCCACGGTTTGTCTTAAGTTTTCATGTGATTTTGCATTATTAAGGGACTAGTCCCCGGCGAGTGGCCTTCAATGTTGAAGCCAATTTCTTACTTTCACATACAAATGCGTGTGGGAATTTTTCTGCACTCGTGATCTATATGCTAAATATTTAAAAAGTGAGAAGTTTTTCCGTATTATAAGATACCTTTCCGTATGGAGGGATATATATACTAAATTTTTGTTTAAATAAATTTTTTCCTTGGAGCACTGTGAGCTGAGTCCGAGATCAATTTAGGAATTGGCTTCAAATAGCTCCATATAAAAAGGCGAATTTGCCAGGCGCTTTTTAAGGGATTTTTACAAAATTTGCAATATATATATGAGTATGTAAACTCAATATGTGTATGCAGATGAATAAAAAATCGTTGCGTTTCAAAAAGTTTGTCGCCCGAATTTCTCTCTAATTCGGTTGACATTTCGGTCCCAAATGCCCAAATTTGAGAGAGTCTACTGTAGTTAAATAAATATATTGCCATAGGCAGGGGGGGTGACATTAGCTCTGAAAAATGCGACCAGTTTTAATGTAAATTTTTACCTGTTTTCGTACACATTTCACGAGATATCTCCAAAACTACGTAGATTGACAATTTGGGGTTTTTGGTTGCCTATTCAGTATTAAGTTAGCTTTCATTTTGTATTTATATTTTTTTGCTAATTCATTCCATAATGACAGAAAACAGCTAATAAACTCCAAAGTATTTTTGGCACGCTAGAAACATATGGGAAACATAGAAAAACGAATATGGAAAAGTATGAAGTTTGTGCGAAGCCTGAAAACCTTCCCCTACCAATAATATTCAAAATTTCCATGAATTCTTCCCTAAGAAATACAGTAAAATCCCGAATTTATTGTCTTTTATGGCGAATTGTTTCCTAAAAGTTCTCTGTCCATAGAACTTATCCACCCCTTATTCAGAAATATTGCACAAATAGTGAGTATAATAATGCTACATGACTTTTTTTTTGTGATAAGCCAGGCGAAATTACACGTTTTTGCGGTAAGTGAAATATTCTTCCAACACTAATTTTCCACTTAATTTAATGCCAATGAAACAAATATGATTTACCAAATATGGTTTTTAAAACACTAGAATTTTTCAGGTGAACTTGGACTGGTACAACAACAATTTATCACGAGAAACCTTCACTAATTGATCTACAACACTCTCTCACTTAATTGTACTACAAAACTATTTACTGTGGGAGTTTGGCGGGAATCTGAGGAATTGTAAGTGTACTTCTTTCCGGGTCGAAAACTTTGATTCGTCCGGTCTGAGCGGCCGATCACAACTGTTTGTATAGCAAATAGCATACAATCCACCTGATTGAATGATCTTTTTTCTTTACCATTGCAAAATTAGTAGCGGGGGCAACGCACACGATCACATAATAAATATATATAAAAAAAAAGCTCTCCATGGCCCCCAAACAAAACATAGTAAAAAAAATAAAAATGCTAAATCACAGCTTGGAATTTAAATGAAATAATAATAAAGTTTTTTTTTTAAATAACGAAGATGAGATAAAAAAGAACAAATCTTCAAAAATGAAGTGTGATCAATGTTATTGGACGTAGAAAAGTTAAACGATTTTCTTTTTAAAGCGGCAGAATCTTTGATTTAATTTTGTCTTTTCTTCGACAACTTTAGTTTTAATCTTATTTGAGAAAACCAGGGAATTTGAAAGCAATTATATTATGAATAGTAATAATTTAATAGATATTTTCAAATAAAACAAAACAATCTCCTTTAAGACTTTCAACTTGTCTTACACCTAATTCTTTCCCTGCTGGTTTTACTGGTTTTTCAACATTAAATCATTCTCTCACATTTCATCTGTTTTCTCTATTCTAATTATGTACTTACTTTTTGTTAAATTATATTTTTATGAGTTTTTCACTAAATAATTTACTGCAAAATTATCACGATTCTCACAAAAAAATTCTGAGCTTTCTGAGCTTTTCAATAAAATCTTTTTGCATTGCCTTCTAATCATTTGAGTTTAATAAATATATTCACTGAGAAGTGATCTTTTTATTTTTGCTTGCGAAATTCATAAGCTAATTGGCAGCAAATAGACGTACTAATAGAGTTTTTTGTTGCTATATAAATTTCACACGATATTTGGTAATTTATCACTTTTTTTAAGCTATTCAATGATAAAATATGCAGAATTCCAGGCGCGATATTAAAGCTTGATAGCTCTGAAAATGAAGAAGATTGCTATCTTGAGACATTTCAAATTCATTCGGTTTCTTAAATTAATTGTTTTTCCAAACTACTTCTCTTTTTGGCATGAATTTAGCTAGTATTTTGTTCTAAGCCAGGACCCAAATAGACTCAGGCTGATCCTCGAGAATATTTAGACTGTAAAATTCAGCAATAAAGATTTATCCCAAGCTGTCATTTACTTAGGTCCTAGGATTATCAGTTAGAGATCCTTTGCGTAAATTTTCTTTACCTAATCCTTTATTATCGAATTTTAAAAGCTAAACTCTCGAGGATCAGCCTGGGTCTATTTGGGCCTTTAATCATTAATTCATTAATGATTCAAACTGAAGTACTTTTAAGCTGAGATTCTTTACAATCTCAGCTCCTCTGGTTGTAAGTGAAATCTGACCTTGTTAGACCTGACCCAAACTATATACAGATTTTGATACTCATAGTTCACTGATATGCTGATACCGCTGATACCCATTGAAAATCGATTTTTTGAGAAAAATCGTCTTGTCCAATCCGTTCCGTCCTATTCCCCCTTCCGTAGTTATACAAATGCTTTTGGTGAAAAAATGAAAAGATGTCGACAAACGGTTTTCAACAAAAGTTATATCGTCGGTCGCATCTGCATTTGGTGCAGTTAAGACACAGATGTCGCCTCATATGCGTGACATGCTAACGCAAAAGAAAATACAAATACGATAACTGTCTATGACCTGACGATGTATCGGCAGACAGCTAGAAGAAGCTCAAACCAACTTCGAAGAAATTTTAGTAGATGTCTGCCTCTCAACGATAAGTCGGCACCCTCCTCATTTCACCTCACTGTACCCAGATGCTTACTATACCAAAATTGACCGGACTGTGTGAAATCGTTTGGGCCTATTTTGTGCAAATTTAGAAACACCTATTTTTTACGTATTTTAAAGGAGAGGGGGAAAAGAAAGAGATTAACTTCGAGATTGTGTCATTTCAGAAAGGTCATCGAAATCTGTAAGTCGATATCTCTTACCGTTTGAAATTTTATATGGGTCAAAGGGGTCAAAAGACTGAAAAATGCCAAAAACAGTATTTTAAAAATGGAGATATTATTGTTAATTTACCGTTACTTTACCGATTCATCACCGATTGTGACCGACGCAGTCTGGTTCAGAATTACCCATCCGGCAAATTCTGCTGAAATTCGTCAGATTTGAATTACTAACTGCCGAAAAATCAGCAGAATTTCTGCAGAATTTTGTTCTAAGGTGGATCCGATCGTTGTATGAAAATTCTGCAGAATTTTCTGCAGAATTTCTATAGAAAATTTTAAAATTATCGGTAGAATTTCTTTAGAGTATTTAGATGATTTCTACATTTCTTCTACCCTTTCTAATGTTTCTAAACATTATTTTAACTACATAAAAATATGTATTTCAATTTATTTAAAATTCAATTTTTATTCAACAATTTTACGTGAATACACTCAGAGAAAAGCACGCGTGATTGAAATCAACCAACAGGCGTGATTTCGTGATATTTTAAAAAGTGATAAATATGAACATATTTGTAATAAATATTAACACGTCCGTGATACAAATAAAAGAAATCACGTCAGTGATAAATAGAAACACAGGATGATGCTATTTATCAAAAAATGAAATATATTGACTACAAGATTCGAACACGGGCGTGTTAAATAGAAACACGCCGTGTTCCTTTTTAATAAATATACAAATTGCCCCAAAATATTAATCATGGACGTGCTAAATGGTATCACACCGTGTCCTATTAACAAATCCTCAAATTTCCGCGAAATGTTAATTACCGACGTGTTAAATAGAAACACGCCCTGTTAATATTTAACAAATCCTTATATTGCCTCAAAATGTTAATCACGGACGTGCTAAATAGGAACACGCCGTGTTCCTATTTAATAAAACCTCAAATTGACCCAAAATGTTAATCACGGACGTGTTAAATAGGAACATGCCGTGTTCATATTTAACAAATCCTTATATTGCCCCAAAATGTTAATCACGGACGTATTAAATGGTATCACGCCGTGTTCCTATTTAACAAATTCTTAAATTGCCTCAAAATGTTAATCATGGACGTCTTCAATGACATCACGCCGTGTTAATATTTAACAAATCCTTATATTGAACCAATATGTTAATCACCGACGTGTTAAATAGAATCACGCCGTGCTCCTATTTAACTAAATCTTAAATTACCTCAAAATGTTAATCAGGGACGCGTTAAATGATATCATGCCGTGTTAATATTTAACAAATCCTCAAATTGCCGTAAAATGTTAATCACGGACGTGTTAAATGGTATCACGCCGTGTTACTATTTAACAAATCTTTATATTGCCCCAAAATGTTGATCACGGACGTGTTAAATGGTATCACGCCGTGTTACTATTTAACAAATCTTTATATTGCCCCAAAATGTTGATCACGGACGTGTTAAATGGTATCACGCTGTGTTACTATTTAACAAAACCCTAAATTGCAGCGAGATGTTAATCACGGACGTGTTTAATGATATCACGCCATGTTACTATTTAATAAAACCTTAAATTGCCCCAAAATATTAATCACGGACGTGTTAAATAGTATCACGCCGTGTTACTATTTAACAAATCTTTATATTGCCCCAAAATGTTGATCACAGACGTGTTAAATGGTATCACGCTGTGTTACTATTTAACAAAACCCTAAATTGCAGCGAGATGTTAAACATGGACGTGTTAATATTACGCCGTGTTACTAGTTATCAAATCTCTATTTCACCTCAAAATTTTAATCACGCATGTGCTAAATGGTATCATGCCGTGTTACTATTTATTAAATCGCAATTTTTCCACAAAATGTAAATCGCGGACGTGCAAAATAGTTTCACACCATGTCACCATTTATTAAATTTCTAATTTGCCTAATAATGAAAATAATACATGTACCAAATGGTAGTACTGATTGATACTGTTTAGCACATCCGTGATTCACATTTTGGGGCAACATAGCGATTTGATAAATAATAACACGGCATGATACCATTTAGCACATCCGTGATTAAAATTTTGGGGTAAAATAGCTATTTGATAAATAGTAACACGGCATGATACCATTTAGCACGTCTATGATTAACATTTTGAGGCATAATAGCGATTTGATAAATAGTAACACGGCATGATACCATTTAACACGTCCGTGATTAACATTTTGGGGTAAAATAGACATTTGATAAATAGTAACATGGCATGGTACCATTAAGCACGTCCGTGATTAACATTTTGGGACAAAATTGATTTTTGATAAATAGTAACATGGCGTGATACCATTAAGCACGTCCGTGATTAACATTTTGAGGCATTAAAGCGATTTGATAAATAGTAACACGGTATGATACCATTTAACTCGTCCGTGATTAACATTTTGGGGCAAAATAGACATTTGATAAATAGTAACATGGCGTGATACCATTAAGCACGTCCGTGATTAACATTTTGAGGCATAAAAGCGATTTGATAAATAGTAACACGGTATGATACCATTTAACTCGTCCGTGATTAACATTTTGCGATAAAATAGACATTTGATAAATAGTAACACGGCGTGATATTATTTAGCACATCCGTGATTAACATTTTAGATCAAAATAGATATTTGGTAAATAGTAACATGGCGTGATACCATTAAGCACGTCCGTGATTAACATTTTGAGGCATAAAAGCGATTTGATAAATAGTAACACGGTATGATACCATTTAACTCGTCCGTGATTAACATTTTGCGATAAAATAGACATTTGATAAATAGTAACATGGCGTGATACTATTTAGCACATCCGTGATTAACATTTTAGATCAAAATAGATATTTGGTAAATAGTAACACGTCATTATACCATTTAACACGTCCATGATTAACATTTTGGGGTAAAATAGATATTTGGTAAATAGTAAAAACGGCGTGATACCATTAAGCACGTCCATGATTAACATTTTCAGACATAATAGCGATTTGATAAATACTAACACGGCATGATACCATTTAACATGTCCGTGATTAACATTTTGCGGTAAAATAGACATTTGATAAATAGTAACACGGCATGATACCATTTAACGCGTCCGTGATTAACATTTTGGGGTAATATAAGAATTTGTTAAATGGTATCACGGCGTGTTATTATTCAACTCGTCCGTGATTAACACTTCGCGGTAGGGATTTGTTAAGTTGGAACAGAGCAAAATAAAAATTGTGTGAATAGTATCACGGCCTGTTATCATTTAGAATGTCCGTGATTATTATTATGTGGGAATTTATTGAGCTTTCTTAATGGTTTTTGCTCTGCAATTTTGGTAAAAATGTCAAAAATTGATGCATACTATATGCCGCAGCTTCCTTCAAATGCATATGTGTCGCTCGCATGAATTATAAGTTACAGTGTCACTTATAATTCATGCGAGCGACACATTCGCGTGTGAAAGACATTTTCGCAGAATTTTCATTCGAATAAGGTGGAACATCCACCTTCACCCTTTTGATTGTGCTGCTTTACGGCGGCTGAAGGGCTCAATGCGAGCCAGTAGATTTAGTATTGGGTAGATTTAGTATTGGGAACACGGAGTGTTCCTATTTAACACGTCCATGGTTAACATTTTGGGGCAATACAAGGATTTGTTAAATAGTAACACGACGTGATACCATTTAACACGTCCGTGATTAACATTTTGGGGCAATATAAAGATTTGTTAAATAGGAACACGGCGTGTTCCTATGTAACACGTCCGTGATTAACATTTTGGGGCAATACAAAGATTTGCTAAATAGTAACACGGCGTGATACCATTTAACACGTCCGTGATTAACATTTTGGGGCAATTTGAGGATTTGTTAAATAGGAACACGGCGTGTTTCTAATTAACACGTCCGTGATTAACATTTTGGGGCAAATGGGTGGTCGTGATAAATACTAACAAAATATCACATCGATAATCACGGCCGTGCTTGATTTTTCTTTCCTAAATATCACGTTTGTTATCACGCGTGTTGCAATATAGCACGTTTGTGATAAAATCTGGCTTTTCCGAAACGTGATTATATTTAACATTTTTGTTAAAAAACAACCACGGTTGTTGATTGGCTGTTTTAACACGACCGGCGTGTTAGCATTTATCAATTTTTGATTAATAGAATCACGTTTTTCTCTGAGTGTACTCTCTTTTTTTACAATATTATTATAATGTTATAATACAATATTATTAAATCAGCCATAATAGAAAATACGAAGGGGAAGAAAATGGTTAAAAAACACGAAAGAAATTCGCGATGCTCACGAAGTCGCACGACTATCCCGAAGCCACACGAAGTATCCGATTGAATGACAAGAAACGTTAAAATTTCAAAAGTGCAGAATTGCAGATCGAAGTTTTGCTGGGTAAATGATCCTTCAAAAACCCCAAATTTGATGATATCCGTTAGAAAGGTCCTCCGTCCTCAGTGTGGTCGTCCTTTCACCTTCAATAAATTCTTCTTATCTTGAATTGTCTACTAAAAAACCAATAAAGGTGATTAGAAGGTGAGGGAACTTCCGAAGAAATTCCGCAGAAATTTTGCGGAAATTCCGCAGAAATTCTGCAAAAATTCCGCAGATATTCCATCCAAATATTTAATGGCTATATTTTTAATTTAAAAAAATTTGATTATCTAATGTTACATTACAAATTTTGAAATAACTTTCAAATCAAATCAAATTCAAATCAAATAAAATTTCAAATAAACTAAAATTTTGAGAACCAAATATTTTTGAAGACTAAATTTTAAACTTAACTTTAATTCCTAAAATTTTGATTGATTTTGATATTCAAATTTATCACTATTATTTTTGAGTCTCAAAATGTTGATCAATTTTTTGATTATTGAAAACTTTAATCCCAAAATTTTCGTTACGAAATTTGAAGTACCAAAATTTTGATCATTCATTACAACATTTGTGAGTTCCGGAAGTGTGATTACGAAATATTTAATGATAAAAATTTTGATAACCAAATCATTACAAAATTTTTAGTTCCAAATTTTAAGGATCAAATATTTGATCACTCTATTTTTGAGTTCCAAAATTTTGGGTCCGCATTCGGGAACTAAATTTTAAATAGTATAAGAACGGGTAGTGGTGGGGGGTGTTAATACACCAAGTTGAATTTTATACCAGATATAAAACCTTTGTCAAAAACCGGAGCACTTGAGATTTTGTGATGATTATAATAGGTTTGGTGTGATTGTTAAGAATCTCACCAAATACACAAAATAATAATATTATTTTACTCGCCACTTTTAGTGGCTAGTTAAGATATCATATTGGTTTCGTTTTATTTTATACTGACAAAATTTTGTTTTTACTGATCATTTTTTACCAAAATCTACTAATCTTTATTAAAATTAATTTTACTAAGCTTATTTGGACTCCATTAATTAAAAACAATGGCTAAATTGATCTTATATATTTGTATTTAGTTTCTTTCTCTCCAAAATTAATAATACAGTGCCCGCTTTCTAATCCGGATCGCCGTAATCGGGACGAGTTATCGACGGTTACATTTAAAATAATTTTGAGGTTATGTATGCATGTGTGTTTAGCAATGAAAATGAATTGTCCTGTGATGTTATTATTTAATAAATGAAGTATAATAGCATGGAATTCTCTAATTATATCTTTTTAATCTTCTTTTAAACCTTTACTTTAATTCTACAAAAAAACTTATATTATATTTTCGAGACATTGAACAAATTCAAAAAATCCATCCGGATTACGAAGCGGACACTGTATTTGCACTTAGTTTTTTTCCTCCGAAATTAATAATAATTTTAATTTTGAGTTTAACTCTTTCGCGTCATTAGGGCCATATATGACCCGGGGAAAAAAACATTTTTTGACTATTTACATTAATTGAAATCTATCGGTTTGTACACGATATCATAATAGAAGGATGTAAGATTCTTGGCTAATTTTCTCAAGACTCCAGATATTCAGGAAAAGAAAATATTTGAGATCAAAAATCACTAATTTCGAACTTTGTGAAATGACTTTTCTTTTTCAAATTTTTTTATATTAATTTATTTTTTTCCAGCAAAACGTTCTTTAGAAACACAAAATAGAATATCCAAAGGTTTTATATTGCATATTTTGATATAATAAACTACTCTCAATTTTCCAGAAAAGCGTGTAGAATTTTCCGGGTCATATATGACCCTATTGTCGGCAAGGGTAACAGTGTTTTCGTCTCAAACCTATAGCGAAATGTAGTTGGGACATTGTTTTTCTTTGTGAAATGCAGGTGGGACATCTTGCTCCTGGACATTTCATCTTATATCTGATGAATTATAACATATTTTGCAATATTTTAGAGTATTCTGCAAGCGTCTCATATTGTGCAATTGTATTGTGTGTGAATAAATATGTAGATAAGTTTATTTTTGCCAAATACCACTCGAAATATTGTGACAGTGACTGTTCAAGGGATTACCAAGAAGATTTCTTGAACACCAGGAGTACAGTGTTCATCAAGACAATCCAGTTTGCCATGGTTTTGGCCAAATTAGTAACTCCAAGCAAAAAAAACTCTTAAAAAGCCCGTGATATAGATTTTGAAAATGGTGTGTACACTTCCCTTGAGGACAATAGGGTCATATATGACCCGGGGTTTTTCCGAGTTTTCATGCAATGGAAAATTTTTTCCTCTCTGAACTATTATATTTGATCATAAAACATTAGGAAAAACTCAATTTTGCATGAATTCATCTGCTGAATAAAAGTGTGACGCGAAAGAGTTAAACTCGAACACTCTAGGTTGATGGGTTAAGTTTTAAAAGGTTCCGAGACTCAAACTAAACCATTACTTTTGAAAAAATCTATTAGATGTCGTTTTACATAAGGTGTCCTTGATAGATAAAACTTTCAAGTAATTTCCAAGATTCGAACTGAACGAAAAATATCCGTTTGAGAATATTTAGTCGAGACACTGATTGAAGTAGTGCTTAGAGGAAAATCCGCTCGATGGCGTTAAATAAAAATTCTTTTAATACAATCTTTTAAATTTTTAAATCTTTTATTGACTTAGTATGCTACGCGCTGATATTTTTTGTTTGCGCTAATGTAGAGCTCTCCCAAATGCCGAATTCTGCAAACTGGCCACTGTGGCTGGAATTGTGCTGCATCCCACGCACGTGTGCAAGTCATCGTGGATGAAGATGTCGCAGTCTGTGCAGAAGAACATCTTGCAGGTCTCGCACTGATAAATCATCTTGTCCAGAGTCTCGGAGAAGGTCTTCTGGCAGGCGTAGCATATTTCAGCTTGCTGATGAAACTCCAATTCCAGGAAGCGTGCAACTGGGAAGAGATGATGGTAGGATCTGGCCAGATGGGGAGCAGACACGAGAGTGAGACCGCAAGTGACACATTCAATGGGCAGTTCGCAGTATTTGCTGAGGCACTGTGGACACTGATAGCCGCCGACTGAGAGATGACTTGGCTCATCTGTGCTGTCCAGGTGGCACATGCACAGCGTCAGAGCTGGGTCCTTGCCCTCCTCTGCCTGTCCATGCGGGAATCCCATCTTTATCAGGGAGTTCTCTTGAGTTTTAGCTGCCGGCGGAGGTTCCACGTGCTGCAGCAGTTGATCCCGGAAATGGGCATCATCGAGGATGACACTGTACAGGCCAGACGTCTCCCTGGTCATGAATTTGCAAATTCTGACCTCTGCTGACAAACTGATCACAGAACAGCGAATCCCTTCGAGTTTCAGGGCCTAAATAAGAGATTATTGGAAGTTTCTGGGGGAGGAATATCTCAATTTGTAACTCACATCAATCGTAGCATGGATGTCTGTGGGATCACAAGTTGTTAAACTGCCCATAATCACGAGAATCTCCCGACTGGCATGAGCAGGAATCAACTTGAGGGTTTTCAGGGCAAAATCCAAGCCGTTTTGCAGGGATGGCTCGCCAGACAAGGTGAGATTGGCCAATCCCCGGATGGCTTTAATGTGTTTCCGGCTGCTTCCGGTTAAATCTGAGACCTTTTCTGCCCTCTTGCTCTTCAGTGCTATAAAGCCCATCTGGCTGATGGGATTCTGATCGAAGAACTCCTCCACAAACACCTCAAGCAATTTCGTCGTGCATACTAGCCGAGTGGGCTTCAGATCTTGCATGGTCATGTTCTCTGTGCAGTCCACAATCACGTACAAATGCCTCATCATTCCCAGCCGGCTGAGACCCTTCTTCTCAGCCTGACGCTTCCGCTTCGCCTTCTGAATGATCTCCGCCACGGAGCTCTGCAGCAGCCCACGTTCATCCTCCTTAATGGCTTCCCTGTGGCCAGAAAAAGGACCATGAGAAAAAACCCCGGTAAAAAGGTAAACAAACTTTGAGGTTATGTCTCACCATGTCTTCTCATAACCCGTCTCCCAGCGGTATTCCTTCGGATCCTCCTCATCAGCCATCCTTCAGCAGTTACTCCACAACTTCTCCCAACAATTTCCTCCTGATTTTCCTGAAAAAAATAACCCTTTTCTTCACAATGCGAAATTCTCACAACAAAACAATTTTTGGGTGATATTTGCCCAATCCCACCCAAATTTTGGCGCTAGCGTCGCCGCCGCCATGACTCCCATCTCCATCATAGGCGCCATCTTTAGTTTTGTTGTGAACAAGCCAAGGCGACGCGTTTTTCAGTCCGTTTTTCCGCAAATTTGCCCAATTTTCTGCCATTTGTGGCCCCATTAGTTGTTTTCCGTGCATTGTACAACGTGTGCGTGTGGTAAGTTGACCAATGGGAAGAAAAAAATATTTCACACAAGTTTTTGGCGGGGTCTCTGACAACTCCAGCAGAGCGTTCAAAAACTCCCGGATTGTGGGCTATTTGCTCCTTTCCGTACCTCTTGCCTCCACTACGTCGCCTAATGGGATGCCCGGGGACACAGAAACATCTCAAGGAATGCAAATTCTTAGGGTGGATTGGAAGAAATTGGTGATTGTTTGAATTTATTCAGGGGGATGGCTTGACGTTTGATTGATAGCGTTTTTGTGAAAAAATGGCGGCAGTTTTAAAAAGTTGCCAAGATTCCTTTTTTCACGCTGTCTCTGTGTCTTTCCAGCTTCCGGGGACACAATTAGGTCGTAGAGATGACGAAGGAAGTGTCAGAGATTGACCCGACGGATATTGCAAAGCATCCGGATGTGATTAAAAGTGAGTAAAGGGGATTTTTGGGGTGTTTCTGAAGCATTTCAAGGGGGGTAGTATTTGACTCTCTGGCTGCTTGCAGAGGCTCTTGCGGATGTCAGCAGTCTGGATGTGCTGGTTTGTGGTAGCTGCCACACAGCTTTTCACTATATTGAAGAATTCACCGAGCATAAGGCTAACAAATGCACAGGAGAGTCGAGTTTAAAGGAATGCGTAAGTTGAAAGGGATATTTGGGGGTTCTGGTGTGATTCTATTCATGGCTATATTCTATTCCGGGCTTGAATAACTCCCCAGTAGGAAGTAGAATGATATTAGAATAAACTTTCTTCTTTTCCGGTAGTATCAGAGCTTTTTAAATCAAAGGATTCTCTGGTTGAATGAATTTGATCAAGGGGCAAATAATTGGTCAGAAGTGGTGTACATACCCAGCGAGCACACTTAGCTGAAAAAAGTAGCGTTTTCAGCATATTTTTGCTGAATCGACTAGCAAAAATTTGCTGACTGATCAGCAGTTGTCGAACAAAAAGAGCTAACCAAATATATGGAAATGGCACTGAATCGCCAATTTTGTTTCAAGGTTAGCAGAATTCAGCTGAAAATACATATGTTTTAAGCTGAATTGCAATCGGTTAGCATTTGGTGCTCGCTGGGTAATGACAATTTTTTGAATTTGAAAAAGTCAAATTGTATTGTTTTTCGGGTAATTTGAACAATAAAGTTCAAATTTTAAATAAATTAGGAATATGTACATTTTATCCGGATAATAATATATCTTGGCTGTTTCTAAGTTTTTCGTAGCTTCCTTTGATAAAAAAAAACCATTAGAATCCTTTTCGGAAAATTATCATTGAAAATAATAAAATAATTAAAAATTTGAGAAAAGAAATTTGCTTCAAAAATCAAATTTTAACTAGACCAAATGAGAAATAAGACTCCCTGATAGGCATTTATTTTTACAGTCTATGGAAAATATTTCTTTAAGGCCTCTAGACATTATTAGAAATTTTCGTCAAAATGGAGAATTAAAAAAGAAATAGGGGTATCCGTGCTACATTGGGACGACGTAAGCTTCGGACAATTCAATTTTGACTATGTCGTTTTTAATGAATTTTTCTCATGGCTCTTTTCAGCCAATTTAAGACATTAGACTAGCTAATAAAATCTTATTTTATAATGGATTAAATTCATAGAAAATATATTGAAAAAAAATACGTTGATCGAAGCTTAAATCGTCCGAATCTAGCGCGCTTTCATTACAAATAAATACGATAAATAGATAAAAAAAAAGTCCCAATGACAGAGGTTCCACTGTAGATAAAGGGCACATTTACTTTAATAAAAGCTCCAAAAAAGTGAAAAATAATGTCAACAATATTTTTAAAATTAAACTCAGTAAATAAAATAACTTTAATAGCGCCTGGATTATTTTATTTCACCCGGATGAAGAGTAAACGGTTAAACGAAAGTCCAATGTACAGTGCGGTCCCATCTTGTTTTCTAATTGGCTAGACTTTGCAGGCATTGAAAATTTTAGTGAATCAGAGAACGCGATAGAACTAAAAATTTTATAGGATTACAATACAAATAGCTCTCTGATAATCTTGGCGATTGTGATCGAAGAGAGGTGACATTCTCGTATGTTTGACATCTGTCACCTGAATAACGGAGAGCACAGTGTACCTATAATTACACTGTATTCCTTTCCGATTATATTTTCTTCAACAAAAATGGAAAAATGATTTTTTTTCTCTAATAAATTAAAAACATTTTCAAGATTTATTTAAATGATTTTAAAATATTCAAGAAATTTGATTTTTGGAAAACATTTTGTCTTTCAAAAGTTACAGTAAATTTTATTGTTTCGCATAAATAAAAACATTTGTAATGATTATTTCGGGTTTAATTACAAAATAAAAATATAATCTTGTATTGAAATTTCGAAATTAGTCTGACTTTTTTCGTGTGTATCGTGTTGTGGATCGATTTGATTTATTGTAGGTTAGATATGAACCTACAATAAATCAAATCGATCCACAAAAAAAAATCATGAGAAAAGAAAAAGAAAGAATGGGAAAGAAAAAAGCAATTCATATTTATTATTGAAAAAAATAACTATTATTTTAAATGAAATGCCCAGCACACAATAAATTTTTTTTTGTAAACATGTTTTAGACTTTTCAGTGAGAACGAATGAAACGTATATCTAGTCTTCTCGTTCACTTTTATAGACAATTTTCAAAACATGTTTACAAACAAAAGTTATTGTGCGCTGCTCATAATGACCAGCGCACAATAACTTTTGTTTGTAAACATGTTTTAAAAATTTCCTATGAGAATGAGCGAGATAACTAGATCTAGATCTGAGTCACTCTCATTGAAATGTCAAAAACATGTTTACTAAACAAAAGTTATTGTGCGTTGAGCATAATGCCCAACGCACAATAACTTTTGTTTAGTAAACATGTTTTTGACATTTTTTATGAGAGATTGAGATCTAGATCTAGTCATCTCGCTCTCTCTCTCATAGGAAATTTTGAAAATATGTTTACAAACAAGATTTTTTTTGTGCTGAGCATAAAGCTTGGGTTTTATGAATAACAGAATGTGTCCATTTTTTTACTGCTCAAACTCAAAGAAAGAGCAGTTATATAATCGACTTTTTTTTAACTCGTCACCGTCCTAGAGATTAAACGGTAAGAAATATCAACACAACATTCTAAAATGACCATTTCTTAACCAATTTTTGATTTTGAAATGCGTTTGTGATTTATTAATCAATTTGATCTCTAATAAACCAGTAAGAACCAAAAAATCATGCGAAAAACTAATTCACATATAGTTCTATTTCGTGACGTAGGACCGTTGGAACGCTTTGCTATCTTCTTTTTTTCAATTCAATTCAATTCAATTTATTTAAAACCCACAAGAAATAGGGTGATTCCCTCTTACAAATTTGTGGCAAGTAAAGAAAAAAAAGGATAGAAAAACAAAAACGGAAACAAAAGAGAACAAAAATGAAAGAAAAAAAGTAAAGAGTAATATGTTGCTAACCCAATTCATCCTATTAAATAAAAATATTCATCCTATTAAATAAAAATTAAACGAAAACAAATATTCTTGAAAACCTTAATGAAGATTATAGGTAATTTACCGATTCATTGTCGATGTCGATTGAAATCGATGCTTCCAGGTGAAAAATTTCGAAAGAAAATTAATATGAATCGGTTGTGAAATAGGCCATACAATGTGGTTTAACTTTGACGACTTCAAAAATTCGATATCAAAATGTTTTTCGGTTATTTTCGAAATATTCACCTTGGCTATCTCGGCTATCTCCATAACATATTCGAAAATGAAAAGAGCTTTAGGTGCCGTTTTCGAAATTAACCAAAAAATATAGTTTTAGAGCGATAGAAGAGGGAGCAGCTCCTTCCCCGCGATGTGAATTCTTCTTCTTTGCTCCCGGAGTTGTTGGGCGAAGGCGGTGCATTGTGTTACGTCATTATTACATGTGAAAATTGCCTAAATCAGACATATTTTAGGCGAACTCACAACACTGTGAATCAATCCGTGGATCTATCCGCCCAAGAGTCAACGCTCTTGCCTATTGCGCCACTGTGATCCTCCATAAAAATAAAAACTGATCATATGACTGGTCTCTGTTTGATTTCGAACAACAAAAAAGTACACCGCACTTCCAGCACTTCTTAGAATTGTATATAAAAAATAAAAGACTTCCACACTTTTGGAAGTATCATAGGTGATTTTAAGCACTTCCTGCACTTTCAAGCGCTTCCGACATTTGAATTTAAAAGAAACGACTACAATCTAATGTGAATTTTCTTTTCAAAAGCTGGATTATTATTTCTTGCTTTTTTGCAAATCGTAATTGCATTTTAATTCAACTGAAAATAAAATCTCAATTTTAATAAACTAGTTTTTAGATAGGTTTTATCCTTGGAGGTTTAAGGAAAGTTGAATAACAATTTTTTTTAGCGTTACTTCACTGGATATTTTCTGCGATCATTGTGGGGGCAGTTTTACACAAAGTATGGCTATACAAGCTTTTTTAGTTCTAGATTTTTGAGAGTTATTTAAAGGCCTTTAATTTTCTCTCAGTGAAGAATGAAATCGGATAAGTAGAATTTGAACTAGAATCATTTGAGTACCAAAAAATAGCAAAAATGGGACTGCCTAGATACAGGAGAAATGTCATCCTGAAAAATGTCTCTTTTGGCTGTTTTTTTTTCCAGCGCGAGACAAAACCCAAAGTGTGGGCATTTTTGCTGTGGAAGGCATGTCAGATGAAAACTGAGGAGGATATCACGGCAAATTCGTGGAAATTGTATCAAACATGGGTGAAGTTGGATGAGAGTGTGAGGGAGACGTGGGTATTGGCTGGTAAGACCATTCAGTCATTTGCCCGAATGGGTCAGGGGCAATTGCAGGAGATGCCCGTGAAAGTAATTAAGCAGATTGTAGATCAGCCAAAAGCTGCAGCAGCAGCAGAAAGCAATGCAGCAAATAAGATTCCCGTGAAGCGTCCAGTGATGCCGGGAAAGAAGTCAGAGAGTGAACAAGATGGCGATACGGCAACAACAGATGATGATTTTTCGCCACAGCGTCTTCCAGTGGCGACAATGCGGCAGGTGGTGAGAAAACCTGTGACTAAATTGAATGTTACCCGACCACCGGGAGCTCTGCTCAATAAGAATGTACCCCGTCTGGCTACAAGGACAATGACACCGTCTGGGGATACGGAGGAGCATTCTGTGGATAAAATTCTGGCCAAGAAGTTCAATCCGCGTCGTCGGAGTTTTGAGTATCTCATCAAATGGACCAATTTCACGCATGAACAGAACACATGGGAGCCACAGCAGCATCTGGAGAAGTGTCCGGTGCTGCTGCAGGCCTTTGAGAGTCAATTGGCATTTCAGAAGGAACAGCGAGCCGCTAAGGCGGCCGAAGAGGCCAAATCGTCCGATGGGGATAGTCCGTCGCGTCCTGTGCGAAATTCAAAGGCCAAGGCCGTGAGTCAGGTGAAGCAATGGTGTGCAGATGAGGAACCAGTAGCTGGAGCACCGAAGCGCAAGAGTGACGACAGTGACTACGATGTGGAAATGGAGGAGGAACCGTCAGATGATCAACCGGCCAAGAAGATGCCCAAGAATGAAGCTGTCAATCAAGCTCTGATGCGTGCCGGACAGTCAGGAACAGTGAGGATTGTGCCGGTCAACAGGAGTAATACACCGCAAAAGGCCACAGTAAATGGTTCAGCACCGAAGCCGCCGGAGAAGAATTCGGCCGAAGTGGTCATCACCAATGTCCGGGATAAGCCAACTGGGGTCATGCGTAAGCCCGGAGTGACTCCAGCAGCTCTGCCCACGAAGAAGGAGGCACAGGTGCACGTTGTGAGTCGCGGGGAAGCACTATCAAGTGGCATCGTGAGAATTTCTCCTGGAAATTCCAATCAGCAGAGTGCCAAAGTGATGCCAAAACTCGTTCCAAGAGTAGCGCAACAGGCACGTCCAGGACTGCCCCAGCGTTCGGGTGTGACAGTGAGCCGGGCCTCTGTGGGGCCAACTGCGACTCAGCGACAGCAAGTGGTCAGGCAGGTGTCACCGCAACAGCCGGCCGTTGTACGCAATCAGACCATCATTCGCAGGTAAGTTCCTACACTGAGAGAAATCCGAAGTTAAAATAACATTCCGGAATTGCTAATTTTACATGCTAATTTTACTCCAACACATGGGTTTGGAGGGGAAGGGGAGGGGCGGGGGAAAAATGAGGGGCATGTTAACGATTCTTGGGTCGACTTATGGGGGGTCCCCCGAAGGTCCCAAGTCACTATCTCTAACCGTTTGGCCTGTAGAGCTGGCGACAGCCGGACGGACAGACAGACAAACAACGTGACACTAAAAAAACCGAAACTTCAGATTTCCAAAATTCTATAAAAATATATGACCCCTCGGGGGATAAGGAGTCGAAATAATATATACAGTGGCGGCCATAAAAATAGAAACACTCCTGAAAACTTGAGTTTTTTAACTTTTGTTAACTTTTCTCAAGTATAATTAAAAAATTTACTTTAGAAATGTTAAAGTAATTGCCTTTCGTCGAAAAAATACAGTACTGGCTGCAAAAGATCTGTATTTTTACACAGAATGCGTCAAAAGGGATGTCCTGCTCGAACAAAAAAATAGAATCACTTTCATATATTTTTATAAACTGAAATTCATTTCGAGTATTTCAAAAATAACAATTTTAGTGTAATGTCAGTAATTCTTTAGTGTCTTGACAATTAATTTTCCAAGTTTGGATAAAGAAAACTATGAGAAATTGGAGAAAATGTAGAACTTTCTCGTTAGAGGCTCTATTAGATTTTTGAGGCTACGAAAGCATAGAATGATCGTGAATGTCATAGGTAACCACAGTAAATTGCGAAAATCAGTAATCCATAACACAATATACTGTTTACGTAAACATAAGACTAGAAATTTTGCTTTCTATCGGGTTAAATTTAGAGTCTTCAAATGATAAACTAGTGAGATTCGTCTTTGTATCGCATTCAAAACGTATCCGCAATATGAAAAAGGTATTCCATGTCTCCTCGAATGACTATTAGGGCGTTTCAACTAGGAAAAATTTTTTTTGGCACTATTCTCACGGTGCTGTATTTGATGAGACAAGAAAGTTTTTCTTCTTCGACCATATGATCAGACGCTGTTTAGAGGTGGCTGAACGACCCTCTCTGTAGTGTAAAATTCGGTAAAATCGGTCCTAGCTATGAAAAATTTCAAGTGGTTCTAGCAATTTTAATGCTCAATTTGCTGAATTCAATTACCGAGGACACTATAGCACTTTTAAATAAATGAAACCTTTATTGTCGCTGTAAATGTGATTTTTGTGAAGACCGCCTGGAGGCGGTCTTACCCGTTAGAGGGTTAATAGATTTTCGCTTATTTATTGATATAAACTAATACTTGACCCACCAGAACATGTTTTAAATATGCTAAAATAGCATAAATGTGATTGCTCAAATTTATTTCAACTCAGCAAATAAAAATGTTAAAAATGCTCAATTATTCCAATTTTATTGGACTTAGTCCAATAAAATGAGGTCCAACTTTATTGGACTTCATTTTAGTTGTTTCTTTCTGCAAATGAGGTCCAACAATGTGAAGTAGTTTCTCAAATTCCTCAATAGCCATACGAAGAAAATTATTTTGTCCAAAAAAAATCACCAGTTGCGATAACATCATACATTTTTTCAATGAATCCTTGGGCAAATCTCTCTTGGATCCATTTTCTGGCCCACAATTTCTTCATTTTACTTTGAGACACATTTTTATTGAACATGTATCCTACATAAAGTAGAAAAATTTCTTCCTCATCACTGGACTCACTCATTTTTCTAATAATGTAACAAAATCACAAATGACAAAGTAAAACAACTGGCAATCTGCATGGCTTTTTTGAATTTAGCAAAATTTCTCGCAAAAATGTGTCCTGGCTATGAAAACTTTCAAGTGGTTCTAGCAAATGCTCAATTTGCTGAATTCAATTTAAAATTAAATTGTGAAAAATCCTAGTGTGATAGCACCGTAAACAACAATTTCCTAAAAAAAAATGTGTCTGATAAAGAATTAGACAAGGAGTAACTCATATTGAGAAACCCGAGAAACCCACTTTTTGAATCGCGAAACTCGAGAAACCCAAGAATTGCATCGCGAAATCCGAGAAACCAGAAACCATTGTCAAAAAAATGGGAATGAGTTACCCCTGGGAATTAGAGGAGTTAAGCCAGATGGCTAAGCCTTAGGTCTGAAGCCCGTATAAGTTGCATTTCTCTCTTACAGGAGCGTTCCTACCCCACCAACAACAACAACAACTCAGCAAGGTCGCACGATGATCACTCGCGTGGTGAAGAATACGCCCAGTCCAAAGGTCTCAGCTTCTGAGGCCAAGGTGATGTCCATGACGCGCCAGGGAGAGCTCAAAGTGGTGCGCAAGGGTAAGGGGAAAGATGATGATCTGTCGGGGGAGGATCTGGAGGGATATGGGGGGACATCGAGCCAAGGATCGACCACGAGTCCGGAGCCAACGTACACTCTGTGCCCGAAGACGGGAGAGTTGAAGAAGCCGGGAGGGGGGCAGGATGAGAAGAAGGAAATGTTGAGTGTGAAGAAGGAAGAGGAGGAAGAGAAGAAAGATGAGGAAACTGTGACGGCCATTCAGACTGAAGATGGGCAAATACAGCAGATTCTCACGAATGAAGATGGGAGCCCGGTGCTGGTGACTGGAGAAGATGGGACAATTTATCAGGTGGCCGGGAAGAATGCCGAGGGTCAGACGCTACTGATAGCCCAGGGGGCTGATGGGGAGCAGCAGTGTGTGTATGTGGCAGCTGAGGAGGGAGATGAGGGTCTTCTGGCACTAACGGAAGATGCTGTTCAGGTGAGATTTGCGCATGATGGAGAAAGCTTCACGGCAAAGTATATCTAATTGTAAGTGTTTTCCGGATGTGGGTGGATATTCAGGGTGACGCGAGTGGGCAGATTGTGTTGAAGGAGGAAGGCAGTGGGGGAACAGATGCCACACAGCAACTTATGATCTCCACCGATAGTGATTCCCAGGATGGGAATATTACAGCAGAACTTGTACAGGCGGACATGCCATCACCCGGTGGTACGCGACGTGTGGTCCTGATGCTGCCCGATGGTAATTTTATGATGACGGAGGTGAAATTCTAATGCGAACAGAGAGCACCCAACATAAATCTTTAGCCCTATTTAATGCCTACAAAAAAATCATCCTCCCTGACACTAAAATCTTCTCCCCAGAAAAGATAAGCTTAGATTTAGCAAGTCTTGGGGGCAATAAGTGCCCCTACATTTCAGCGCCCAAGCTATCTTATTAAAAATGGAATACTTCATAGAATAGAGACATGAAAAATAAATAAATAGAGATTACTTTCTCTTTGCAGTGAGTGCGTTTTATTTAAATTTTCAAACCGACAAATCTTGGAAGTGTCTGGTGAATCCGTGGAGTTTTCCATAGAGTTGCCCCCTTTTTAACTCGTCTAAAATGTAAAGTGGCTATGGTGGGCGTAACTTAAAGTAATATAAAGATGTCGTAAAAGTTACCTTTATTTTTTACACGTCATAAAATAAAGGTCAATTTTATTACAGTGCAGTGTGTAACAAAATATATTTCTCGTAAAATCTCTTTATTCTGTGGATTTCATTAAAATCCTGTTATTTTTATTACAAATTTATTACACAAAATTATTTTTATTTATTTCGATGTACCGGGCTTTTTTGCCATTTTATATCGACGGCTCCATTCCTCCATACTACGCTAAGTTGACTTAGCTTTACATTACTCCGAGAGATATGTTGTTCCTGAGACCGAGATCTACAACTGGTGAAAATTTTGTAGTCATCCGATGTTAGGGTAACGATGTATTTGAGACTTTCGAAAAAAATTTACACGGGAAACATAGGAAATCGCCAACTTCAAATGGCTCTCATGAAAAGTTGTCATTCTGAGATAGCATAGTATGGAATGGAACCGTCGATATATTGTTTAGTTTACATTTTTAATTCGGTTTACAGTGTATATGAGATATAGGGGAATGTAGGCAGGATTCGCACGTGTGTGCTTTCGAATGATACGAATTTTCTCTTTGTTTGCAAAGAGTTAGTTCCGCATTTCTTAGCCATAAGTTAAGTATTTATGAACCTTATCTTCATTGTAAAAATAGGCAGCCAAGCCCTTCTTTCCTAGGTGCTAGGATCACAAATAGAAAATTGGCCCAAAATGGGTAATTTTGATGGCGCATATTTCATTTGATTTCTCATAGTTAAACTCATTTCTAAAAAAAAAAATCACTTACACAGTGGATGATGAGTATACTTGATATGATATTTACGTAATAACTTTTTGCATCGGAGGGAAATTATTTTCACGGTGGCGGAAAATTCGCAAGTACTACACTGTGTATGGTTTCAAACACTGAATTGTGTCAGTATTCGGCCGTCCATCAGACAACTCCAGCTTGAAATCATAACCTTACTAAAGCTCGAAAAATGGAAAACGGACTCGGTCGTTCTGCATACCTGCCTCTAAACTTCGCTTTGGTGGTTTAGAATTAATTAAGCCACTTCCCACACCCATAAGTCACAATACTAAACAGACGAGTAAAAATCGGAAGATATGGTTTCAACAAGTCACTAGGTCTCCAAAACTGAGGCGAAAGCAGGAGCTGAAGAAGGCAAAACATCTCAAAGACGAAAAAAGGAGGAAGAGGGAGATGAAGAAAAGGCTCTTGGAAGCAAATACAATTGATAGAGGGGTTGAAAAAAGGCTCAAAGAAAAGAAAAAGATTGAGAAAAGAAGGGGTCACCCAAAAAATTAATTAATCAGTAAATAAAATTTTTTCTTTAAATGTCTTTACTTCTCTTTTTTATATTGGCTGGATATGTTTATTTTATGAATTTATCGCTACCGCAAATTCGACTCAGGTGGACATCATACATTGATGATACAAAAGTGGATTTAGCTGAAAAGACATTAATATAATTTTCACACTGATAAAGTCTCTATCTTCAACTACAAGAATGCTGTTTGGGATGACAGATTCAAATAAGGATTCTTGTCAGGGAATGTCTATCCGCTTCTTCTAAGGGGCTGTCTGCAATTGCGGTACTCCTGAGAAGCAGACTGTGCAACCTTTTGAGAAGATGCCAGGTACATCTTGAGCTCGCTGTAAGTGATTTTATCCAGACGGCAAGATCATATTATTTTCCATCGAGCGACCTTTACAACTTCAAAAATTGGGAACCTCAGATAATGAATAGCTTTCATAAGCCACAGTGAGACATTCGTGGTCATCTCCTCTTGGACAGGCGTGTAGTCTCCTTCCCATTTCCATGAGACGACGGTTATTGAACATGCTCATCAATAGCCCAGGAGTCTATGTCACCCACAGTGCTACTACACTAAAAGATATCGAAAAAATTATGAATCACTTGAAAAACATTTGTAATTACAATTAGGAAAACCAAACATCTTACTCACAAAGGGTGTGTTAATCGAACACTCTGAAAAACACTGAAACTTATCACCTTTTTTGATATAATTTATGCAACCTTTAGGAAAACAAAACAAAAAACAATATTATATCATAACCTGTACAATGTTCCCACGATTCCAGGAGAATTTTTTAGGGTTGCCACATTTGAAATTTTGACAGTTTAGTCGATTTTTCGATATTTATTTGGAAGAAAAAACAGTGCTCCAGAAAATGTAAAAAAAAATGTGTTTCAAAGATCTTCTTTTAGTACAGTGATAGTTTCCACGGGTTCACGGGGATACAGTATAACAATTGGAAAATAATTTTTAATTGTGGATAAAATTTATTTCGAGAAAAAAAGCAATGACGAACCCGAACCCCCCATCGTGTGAACGCTGCCTCCGGGGGCAAGAATCGCACAAATCGTCATATTTTTTTTTTCATTTTCCTGCCCAGGAAAAACCAAGAATTTTGTGATAGTGAACTAGGCATGCATAGAAACCTAAAAGATCAGAGAACTTTTTGGTGTAGTGCACACTGCCCATTTCACAGTTCAGTCAGAAAAAACTCTTAAATATGAAGCACGAAAAAATGTGCGAAGGCTGCCTACATTCCCCTACTTAATTATAAATTTGACTTTGGGTATCTTTTAAATTGGGCTTTTTTCTTCTATTTTAAAAACGAATTGTGGCCCATTTTCATTTCATTTAGTTTCACAATTTGTGTAACTAAATTATGACAGGAAAAAATGCCCAATTTTAAAGATACCCCACTTTTCCTTATAGCGAAAAATAAAAATCTTTTTAAAAAAATATATTTGTTTTTTTTTTAAGATTAACCTTTTATTTAAAGTAATTTGGTAAAACAAAACATTGTGAAACAATTTTTACCTCAAAGTTCTTAATGTTAATAGGGAAATGCACACACTGAACCGATTAGTAAGTAATTAAAATCTTGAGTCAAGAAACACGGTATAGATCTTTTTAAAAACTTCTCCATTTCCTTCTGCTACGACGTTTCGGAGATTGGTTGTCTCCTTCCTCAGGTATGGGTAGGTATGGGAAAGCTCTTATCAGGTTTCTGGGGAATCACTTGAACAATTACATACACTTGGACTTCATAAAACACTTTCTGGGACGATGTCACCATTTGGACGGTTTGACGCAGACGATGTCAACATTTGGACGGTTGTTCAAGTGATTCCCCAGAAACCTGGGGTGGAATGATAACTTTGACTCTCGCTAGTATCGACTCGATACTATCGAATCTCTAGTATCGTTAAATCCAAATGATGAGATGAAATGAGTGTCGGTTCTTCTCGCATTGTCGACTCGTTATTGTGATACTTTGGGACAGTGCAACATAACCTCACTAGTTGCTTATTTTGATTTGCAAACAAAGTTTTTCCAATGATTTAAGTGATTTTAATTAAAAAAGATGACTGAAGGACTACAACTTTCATTTTGGACGAGGACTACTAAATTCCTGTTAGCCTCTGGTGTTTTACAGTTCACAAAGAGGAGCAGAAGAATCGAAGGAAGCAGACAAAACTGTGGTCACCTTCGACAACTTTTCAGCTTTTGAGCTCCTGTTTGTGGCGTTCAAATTCACCACAAGGAATCCATGAAAAAACTCCTAATCTACTTTCTGGACAGTGTCAAACGATGCAACTTCAATCACTTAGTAACTGCTTCCACTCATAAGCATTTCCCGGTCAGTGTAGTGTAAAGATATCTTTGTAATTGAATATAATTAATAGAATAAAATATTTCGCATCCGATTTGGCCAGTATTATTTCCATGTTACACCGTGTTTTACGATGGGCACAGAATAAATACTATTTATATTTTATATTATTATTAACAAAATTTAATAAAGATAAATTAAAAGAGTGTAAAAAAAGATTTTTACTGCTGAAAAAAAAACCTTAAACTTTCAATAAATTTCACTTTGAGGGTACAAATCGACAGCTTCAGAGCTGTCGATAAATTAGTGGCGATAATTATCGACACTAGCGACAAATAATGCAAGTTATCATCTCGATCGCACATAATCGACACTCGACATTAGCGATGGGACAATTAGACAGAGTTATCGTTCCACCCCTGATAAGAGCTTTCCCATACCTACCCATACCTGAGGAAGTAGACAACCAATCTCCGAAACGTCGTAGCAGGAGGAAATGGAGAAGTTTTTAAAAAGGTCTATACCGTGTTTCTTGACTCAAAATTATCCAGAAAAGACCGAGAATACAATTAAAGTAATTAAAATCGGTTTCTCTACATTTTAAATATATTTTACAAAATTATTTTACATATTTATTACTCGCGTAAAATAAGAAAGCAATTTTACTGGGTCATCTGGTCGAAAGTGTCGATGAAGCAGTGCTGCCACTCGTAGAAAAATTATCTTCCAAGCTGTCAGAAATCACGTCGCAGAAGTTGATTTTTCACGAAAAAGATCACTCAAAAAGTTGCTGTAGGGTCAATTTTGTGTGATAAAAGTGGTGCGTGACACCTGGCCATCAACACATTTGCTCACGAGTGCATTTCCAAGCTGGTTGTATTCCCTTTATTGTGCATTTTTCCACCAATCCGGCTTTTCTCATCCAGCACAGAGCATCAGGTATGTTCAACTAGGAGTTTCATCAATTCCCCTGCTTTCATGACGATTTCGTGGGCTGCTAGAGAAAAGTGATTGTGTATTTTGTTTCCAAAAAATGGGGAAAATGTGAAAAATCACGGAAAAATTGGAAATTCTGAAAGAATGGCGATAGGAGCGCCACCATGGAACGTTTTTTTCGACGAGTCTGGCGCTGTATTACGTGGCGGCTCAATGGCCGCCGCATGTGAATGTGTGTGTAAGAATTCTCCAAATTTTCTCTATAGCTATCTCGTTTTTGCATATGGGGTGGTATGGGAGAGTGTGAGGGAGAGGTCAAATTTATAATTCACGCATACAATTACGGTATTCACACGTACGTCCGCCATTTCCTCAGTTTTCATACAGTCAAAAGCGATCCAAGAAGTGAGTTTCATTCGGAGACAATTTGAGGCAGTTTTTCATTTGTCCACCAACGTAAGTTTCACGGAAAAGTGTACCCCATACGCCTATGAGAGGCTTGGTGATGTTTTTTAAGCGGAAAATGGTGTAGATATTGTGGAAAATGACGAGGAAAAATGGGCGAGGGAGCAGCGCCTCTTTCGACGAGTCATACAGTGCGTGTTGGAGGCTTTTTGATGTCTCCCCTGTTGAAAAAAATTCCGCTTTTTCAACGAGATCTCTGCAAAAATACTATTCTGAGGGTCCGTGAGGGGTTCCATGGGACATTTGCTATTTTTCATCCCAACAAATAGTCCATCCGTCAGCAATTTAGCAAATCTCAGTGAGCCACATGTCCCCGGAAAGTGTCTTCCGGACACATCATGGACAATTCCATATTGTGACTCACCGTGTTTCATAATTGTATCATATTTTTTGCTTTTATGAATGGAGGGATCTTTTCATATGACCTTTTGGTAGATTTTCTCAGCTTCTAAGGGATTATTTTGCAACTTTACACCCTCCATTCCCACCCCCATTTCCGTGGAAATTTCATCAGCACACGCTGGAAATGTCAAATGTCAGGATTTAAAAGGTTTGAGTTACCATTGCGACCTGGGGGAGGGCGTAGGAAAAAAAGTAATCTATTCAATGGAGGAATATACCCGGAATCTGACGACGTGGATTTGTGAATCACTTGGTGAATTTTTGCATGGGTGATCGAAGAAGGCCAAGACTAAACAAAAGTGATCACTCACTGACCGACTTTCATAGCAGGCATAGAAATTTTGACGATGAAACATTCGTTTTTTAATCTTTTCCCCAACAATTACCCCAAAACTACGCTGCTTCTGACGAAGTTCAATTTCTTTTCAACTCTTCAGTAAATCATGTGCTAAAAAGTAAATTTTTGATGCTACAGAATTCAAAATCAATTAGAAGTTGCGAATTTCGATGAAATCCACCTCTAATAACTTAAAAGCTTCAAGCAGAAAACATCAATTAAGCGTGAAGTTTAAAATTTGCATTAGAAATTTTTCGGAGAAATACAAAAAAAAACATTTGGTCAGGCAATAGGGATACCAATCACTATACTACCGAGGAATTTTCTTTCACTATGGCACAAAGTGAAAGCAAATGTAATGAATAATTTCTTCTAAGAATGCTTATGCAAGCAGAATTCGCCAAGAAAATACCTTGCATAGAACCTTGTTTTCATTGTTTCGATCTATGTGAGTGAGTTATAGGGCAGACCGGGGCTAATTAGCCACCAAAATAAGGTTTATTATTATGATCTTAAAATATAGGGGAACATGAGGCAGTAGTAAACATTGGGTAGTTGAAAACACTGCGATTTCTTAACTCTTTCGCGTCACACTTTTATTCAGCAGATGAATTCATGTAAAATTGAGTTTTTCCTAATGCTTTATGATCAAATATAATAATAATTCAGAGAGGAAAGCAGGACCTACATATTTTTCATTTATATAAAAGAAAAGCCAAACAACCTTGCTAAGGTCTCATTTAGGACCTTGATAGGTCTCTCGTTTTTTACATGTTGAATACTCGCAATTGTTAATTGAGACGATAATAAATTCATAGTA
Source organism: Phlebotomus papatasi (assembly GCF_024763615.1). NCBI lineage: Eukaryota > Metazoa > Arthropoda > Insecta > Diptera > Psychodidae > Phlebotomus > Phlebotomus papatasi. Next base: position 26,703,711 of record NC_077223.1, on the reverse strand, counting down.
CAATAGTATCGTTCATTAGAAATTACGGCGAACATCTCAATAGGGTAAATTAAGCTAATTCAGAACCTGCTCCAAATGGAAATTTTTTGCTACTCCTTTTTTGCTAGTGTAGCTTTTTACCATCGAATTTTTCATCGATCGACCATGTTTTCCAATGAAAAACACAATAAATTGATTATTGTTTATTCGTTTTGTTTAAGATTTATGTCATATTTTTGGCTAATTTTAGTCAAATTAAGTGCTAATCTTTATTGTTAACGGTACGTGAAGTTTTCAAATGAAATAATTACCTATTTCGTGAACAAAAAGGGGTTTTCTGCAGTGTCTGCAAATGCTTCAATAGGAAACCCCGGAAATATGATTTTTTTGGAGAGATTTTCTCATTGTTTTAGATGGGAAAGGAGAAAAGACCAGGAATAAGAACAAATCCTGCACTCAAGAACAACTCAACAGGGTTTTGGAAGCCTTTCGTCGCGGTTTCACTTACACTGTTTGTCTCCAATTAGAAACTTTCCCTTGTCTCCATTTGGATTAATATGTTTCCAATAGAAGCATTTTACGCTCGCGTATTTTTCTTGTATTTAAGAAGTTTACAAATTATATTTAAAGAATTTTCACTAAACTGTAACATTCTAGAAGAGTCAAGGAGCAAATTTATGTAATTCTCTTCAGAAAAAATATGAGCTTATGTTGAATCTACTGTCAAAGTTAAAGCATTTGGAAATGGTTTTGAATTAGGACATTTACCCTAATATGTAAAGGGACGCAATCCATGCGAAGTTATAAGATTATCCTAATCAACTTTTTTTTAGCGTTTTACAGCTGAATGTTGAAACTAAGTATAAAGATAACCCATAGGGTAAGTGTGCCAAATTCCGGCCAGCTTGCAATTTCGGCCACCTTTTTTGTTCCTCGAATTTCCATGAATTTTTAGTTCTTACAAGCTGTAGAGATTATACAAAGCAAAAGAATAACAAAAAATGTAGCTTCGACAAATGAGATAACGTGAAACATTGGAAGAATTCACGAAGCACAAGGAACTATGAGAATAAAGGTGGCCGAAATAGGGCACCAAAATCCATGTCTATATTTTTATTCATTTTAAAATGTATTAAGAATAATTTTAAAGTAAATAAAGACGATAAACTGTCTACAAGGTTCTAAGCAACACTCCTTAAGTAGAAGGAATGAAAAAATCAATTTCTATTAACCCATTCCTTACCATGGTATTATACATCATACGCAAATTGAGTGATTTTAGATGATGTATTCCTGGGCAATTTTTATCCAAATTGAAGTCGGGAATGTATTTTTAGTAACTTTAGTTCTTTAGTTACTTGGAAAAAATAGTCCGACAGAGATGGAAATACATTTTGTTGTTCTTTTCTCGCTCCGCGGAAGTTCGTGCAAAATTTTTGCTCAAACGACATCCCGTCGAATTTGTTAAATTTGGCCTCTTTCCTGATTTGAATTCTAGTTGCCTAATTGTTTTCTTGAACAGTTACTCTAAATAAATCAATAGAGTTTGTAATCAATTAATGCACAGACTTTAAATTCAGTGACCGTTAACACTGAGAAAAAAAGAGGATGCGATTAACATTTTTTCCTCATAACTTTAACATTTTTTGGGTGTAAAAATATATCAACATTTTTCAATGTTAACCTTTCTAAGGGTAAAATTAACATGAAAAAGGGTAACTTTAACCCCTAATACACCTAAAAAGGGTAATATTTACACCGATTTTGGATCAATAATTCAGGGTAAAATTAACATTTCCGGAATGTTATTTTAACTTTTTCGGATTTCTCTCAGTGAAGACGTGTGTTTGATAGGGGCTCCCCGTGCCCCCATATGAGGTAAAATTTTTTTCTATTCAAAAAATTCATCTATTAATCTGTGGAAAACTAATCCGAAAATATGAACATTCTATTTCAAGTATTTCTATGGTACATTGGCTGAATGGGTTAAAGATATTACATTTCAAACTTGAGACTTTGGCGCTTGCATGCAACTATGCCGAAATTTGGCACACTTACCCTAGATGATGATTGAATAAAATTATTCACATTTATACATAGATTCCTCCTAAAAATACGGCTAATTGTTAGCAAATTGATATGATCAGCATTTCACTGTTTTTAACATAAACTATATTGATTTATTTAGGTCATTTTAAGGAAATCTGGTAGTTTAAATCTAGAAAAAGTTCTTGACTCTTGCTAACTCCAGCGGAAATTTTTATGAATAGACATTTTCTAGCATGCCAGAAAATCCAAAAAACGGAAGGTATTAATGCAAAATTTACTCTAGGAAAATATTCCTTCGGTCCTATACGAATCATTTTTTGGTATTAACATTCTACAATGTACTTATATAAAGATAAAGTAAATTGGGGTAATTTGGGACATTTCAAATTTACTCACTGTTTACGATAGATGAAGACAACAAAGAAGACCACTAAATAGAAGAAAAAAAGTGTAAGAAGGAAAGCTTCTTCATCTTTAGATACCTCAGAAACATAGATAAAGTAAGAGAATGATGTATCGACCATGAAGGTCGGATCGTCACCTCAAAATAAAATGATATTTTGAAAATTATTCATTGCTTTCAACAAATTATCTGTTACGATATGTATGGTTGTATTCCAGACTGATTTCAGTTTGAAAGAGTAAGAGGTAAAATTTCAATCGATTGAATTTTACTCAATTGAAAAGATGTGCCAGCGCCATTAGGATTGAATTATTAAGGGCAAATGATCTATTACATTTTGAAAAATTAATAAAATCGTTTGCTTTTTAAGGTTTTGAGACCATAAGGAACTGGGGTAAACCTCTAGTCTGAAGACGGTCTTAGTGTAATTATATTCAAAATAATGGTTAAACTACATTCCCATCATTTTCCACTAAGTCGTCTCTCGGCTTAAGTCATAAGTCTGTCAAGGAACTTTACCTTATGAACTTATAAGTGCCTTCGGATTCGGAGGTTGTGTTTTAAAGACGCCAAATAACCCAGAGTTTTCATTCGTGTCATTTATAATTATCGATAAAATTACTTGATTTCAGATTTAAACAAAAAATTAAAGTCATAGCATTACCAAAAAACTAAATCTTTCGGGGATATCGATGATCTTACCGGAAAGTACTCACGGTATCAAAGGTATTACATTATACAGTAGACTCTCGCTTATCCGTGGAACGGGACCGAAATGTCACACGGATTTTGAGAGTGATACACATCAAATTGTTTGAAATCTAACGATTTTTTTGTTTACATTGCAAATTTATGGAGTGAATTCTGATCTGACTGAATCGACATTCTCTCTAAACATGCGTACTGTTCAAAAAAGTTAAAATGAGAAAGAATTAACAGTAGATAAAGCACATTTGCTTTAACAAAAAAACCCAAAACGGGGAAAATATGTCAACAAAATTTTTAAAATTCAACTGTCTCACGGATTTTTTTATGTCACCCGGAAAAAGAGTCCACGGATAAGCGAGAGTCTACTGTAGTCATAATCACGTATCTGTCACGTTTTCCTAGATAAGAAGCTTAATTTTAGAGGATTCAATAATTTTTTACTACAAGGCATAACGGAAGATATCGTAGTGAAATTGCTTACAATTTTCACTTGGTTTCTGGTGAGTGAACTACCGGAAATTATCTGTAATCACTTACTTTTCACCACCGTAGTGTACAAGGAATTTGTTTAATAAATATCAATCTGTGTAACAGCGTTCGGGGGTTCTTTTATCCATAATTTAATATATGGTGATAAGTTCTGATTCATGAGCTATTAATGATCTGTTACACATAGCTCCGATATTCGATCCTGAGGGCTAATTTTTGAAACTCTCACTCGCACCCGCGAGCTCTTTAGTGGCCGAGAGAATTTGACTCGCACACCCCGGAAATTCTTGAGTACGTGCAACGAGTACTTTATGTTATGAAGAAGTCGTTACAGAAGGATTTAAATCTACGGGGTGTACGAGTGGATTTCTCTCGGCCACTAAAGAGCTCGCGGGTGCGAGTGAGAGTTTCAAAAATTGGGCCTCTGATCTGCTGATCCCGGATCATAGTTGCAAACTTCAAATACGTCAAAAATCCCTCGTTACATCCCATTAAAATATGCGTCCTTGTCAGTAAATCGACATGGATTTCTCCACGGATACCAAGGACGTTTTCCTAACTGATTCCAAATCAAGTCCAAACACAAAATTTTTTAAAACTGAGAAAAAAAAGAGGGTGCGATTAACTTTTTTTCCTCAGAACTTTAACACTTTTTAGGTGTAAAAATATATTTTAATGTTAATTTTACACCTTTTTAAGGGTAAATTTAACATTTCCGGAATGTTATTTTAACTTTTTCGGATTTCTCTCAGTGAAGGAAATTGTCAGAAGAGTTTTCACGACACGGGTGGGATTTTACTGTGACACCTAAAGGATGTGCAAGTCATGTTTTCCTCTACATTTTTTTTTCGTGACTATTCAAAATTGATCTAGGATATGAACGGAGATTTAAGTGTATTCCCAAGAGCACTTTCACTCCTTAAAGGAAACATTTGTCAACGCGTTGTTAAATCCTTTTTTGATCACCTTATATTTAATCAAAAGCTTTTAAGTTTTTGCGAACGGTTTTGGAGAATATTGAGTCGAATAGAAAGTGTTTTTCTGGGAAAACTCTTTTCATTATTGATACGTAAAATATCAGAGAATATTTGACTAATCTTTGCTGAAATCGTGAATGTGAGGTGAAATTCAACAGACTAGCTGAAATTTCAGCTCCTTCAGCCTCCTCTTTCAGCTCTGCAGCCCACAAATCTCACCATATTTCCCATAAAATAATTTAATCCAATCATGATGATACCAAACTGTTCCCAGATACAAAAGCTGATGGTGAACAAATTGTTTCAAGACGGGACTGAAATTTCTAACCTATATCAAATATTCAATTGAAATTGAGAGTTATTCTAAAAGAGGATTTAGATATGTGGTTGTGTTTTCTATTTTGCAGATTGTTGACGGTTCAGTGAAGTTCAATTTGATCGGCTTCCAAAATGGGCAATGTCTTTGCGAATCTATTCAAGGGGTTATTTGGGAAAAAGGAGATGCGGATATTGATGGTAGGATTGGATGCAGCTGGTAAAACCACAATTCTGTACAAACTTAAATTAGGTGAAATTGTTACAACGATTCCCACAATTGGTAAGATGATATTTCATGTGAAATGAAAAAAAAATAAGTTAATACTTTTATGCTCTTTGATGCGCTCTGTTGATTGATCTCGGAAAGCTTCTTTTTTTTCTTTGCTTTAATTTGTCTCACTGCTCACGAGTTCAGGGAGAAACTGCGTTTGGCATTGAAAATTCGCAATTTATTTTGTGTTTTTTTATTATTTAATTTCCTCTGCGGGGAAAATAATGATTTTTTAAGAGAAATTTTTGGTGTAATTTGTGTGAGATTTTGACAAGAAAATTCGTTTTGGGATGCAGGTTTCAACGTCGAGACTGTAGAATACAAGAATATTAGCTTCACAGTATGGGATGTTGGCGGTCAAGATAAGATTCGACCACTGTGGCGGCACTATTTCCAAAATACACAGGTAGGTTTTTTTATGCTTTGCAGTGGCGTAGGTGATGTGGGCGTCTAATGGCGGGGATGTTTTTTTTTTGACATGTTGTAGGGTCTCATTTTTGTGGTCGATAGCAATGATCGGGAGCGTATTGGTGAAGCCAGGGAAGAGTTGATGCGTATGTTGGCTGAAGATGAACTTCGAGATGCTGTTTTGCTTATATTCGCCAACAAACAGGTTCAGTAGCGCCACTTTTGGCTGAAATGACTTAGAAAGGAAAAAAGACGTTGTCAGTCTAACATTTTAAATTTCTGTCAAAATAGGATCTGCCAAATGCAATGAATGCCGCAGAAATAACCGACAAGTTAGGACTACATTCACTGAGAAATCGCAATTGGTACATTCAGGCAACGTGTGCAACGAGTGGTGATGGTCTCTATGAAGGTCTCGATTGGCTATCCAATCAACTAAAGAATGCCAATCGCTAAGCAATTTTGCTAGGTGGGCTATCAGAGAAAGAGACATATTTTTTCAGAAAAAAAAAATGAAGATGATTAAAGTGTAAAGTTTGCATTAGAAGGAGGTTAAAAAAAACATAACAGCCAGAGTGAAGAACAAGTGAGGGAAATTAAACCCAAATTGTATGGTATAAAAAACACAATTTAGAGAAGGATGAGACAAACAATAGCAAAAAGAGGGATTTAAGAACATTTTTATTTATGAATGAAAAATAGCACGAAAGGATTAAAAAAAAGTTTAAAAAAATGCGAAAAAAACAACATGGCGGAAAGATGGAGAATACACTTAAACACTTTAGAAGATGGATTTATATAGAAATAATAAAGATACAGAAATATTTAAGTTATATATAATGAGAAAAAATGTGAGCAAAGAGAAAATAATCATTCACACATCAAAAAAATGAGAAAGAAGGAAACAGATGAGATAAAAAGAAAACCACATACACATAACCATAATTTGTGTAAATTTTAAGAATTATTATAAAGAAAAAAAAGTAAAATATATAAATAAAAAAAATAAAAGGATTTAGCATTATATAAATATGATTAATGAGAAAATGGATTTATCAACCGCCAATTCAGGTTATTGAAAGCCTTTTATTTTCTTTATAAATTCTTTTATCGGAGGAAAAAAAACGCATGAAATTTTTGTATAAATTTTTCCAAGACAGTCTGATTAAAATGAAAAGAAAATATGTACTTGATTTTTTATCCCTCCTTTCATTTCAACTTCAAATGCTGTGTTTCCGTATTATTCCAGTAAATTTAATGAAGAAAACTGATGCGTAATGGAATATAAATAAGAACAATAAAATATTGAAAAAAAAAAGAAAGATATCGAGTGACATTTTCACTGTTTTCTGCATTTCTTTTTCTTTATATTGTGCTACGTGTCCAGGAGAAATGACGCAAATAATTCACGTTAATAAGTTTTCTGTTTCACGAAACTTTTTATCACATTGTATCAAATTTACAAAGTGTTTTATTTTCTTTTTATTGAAATATTATATACTGCAATTTTTTTGAGAGAGAAAGATCGCTAAGATAAGTGTGAGAGAAAATATTCTTTTTCTAGATAGGAATCATTTTTGACGTAAGAATTAGGGCTTAAATGTAAAATGTAACATTATTCGTTTTAAAAAGAGAAAAGAGGATTAGTTAATGAAAATAGTTCCACTTTTTACTATTAATTGATTAATATTCCGAAATAAAAACAAGTAATTGTAAGAAGTTTTTTGGCGTTTTTATTCAGATCTCGACACGTAGCATCAAAATTGCAGTTTATTTCGTTTATTTAATTTTTATTTTCAAGTGGAACTTTTTCGGACTTTTCCTTTTTTGTCTTTTGACTTTTCTGACATCCTTCAGGATGGTGTTTCCCTGGGTGACGCGATTTTTAATGGGTTCTGGGTTAATGTGGCAAGTGTCATCTGGCAACACCAGTTTGCTTTGACAACTCACAGGATTGGAAAAATTTTCTTTTGATTTTTTTCGCTAAAATTTGCCATTTAGAGAGCTCAGGATAATTGCAAATTACCAAGAGGACTTTAGGATGTCTTCGAAGAGTACCACAAAGAAGTTCAAGTGGTCACTGGACTACAATTCAAGGTAATAGGAATGATTGGGAAGAAAAGTGAGGTTAGGATGAAGAATATTCCCTTTTCGTGTTACAGAGCCCTGGCCAGGAGTACAGATGTAGCTTCTCCACCGGGATACAATCCCTCAGTGGGTCAGAGTCATACAGAAGTGGCCAAAGATACAGATCAGAATCATCTGATAATGAAGAAATCATGGGATTTGGCTCTGGGTCCCATCAAGCAAGTTCCCATGAATCTCCTTATAATGTACATGTCGGGCAATTCAATTTCCATCTTTCCCATCATGATGGTGGGCATGATGCTAATAAGGCCCATTAAGGCACTTTTTTCAACGGGAGCGACATTCAAAGTGATAGAGGGAACACAGGTGGCTGGTCAGAAATTTGTCTTTCTCCTAGGAAATCTCCTAAATATGGGATTGGCGCTGTACAAATGCCACAGCATGGGTCTCCTACCGACACATGCATCCGACTGGTTGGCATTTGCCGAACCCCAATCACGCTTGGAATTTTCAGATGGAGGAATGTCCCTTGTCCAGTGAGTCCCAGATATAAACCATACACACAGAGCCTGAGTTATCATTATAATTGGTACAATATGCCCCTAAATGTAAGCATTGCTAATATTTTGTGAGAGTAATAGCAGGGATTTCAAGCCAGAAAATTGTCTGATTTTTTGTCTCCTGATGACTCTTCGAGTTTGGGTATCCGAAGGATGTTAGAGCACACACACAAAACAGGCAGTCAGGGATACTGGCTCACTTTTTCTTCTGCTGTTCAATGTACTCGTTGATCTTTTCCACGAGCTTTCCGGGCTCATCTACACGGGGCACCTCGAAGTTTTGGGAGATGTAGATGCCACAGTAGACTCCCGCGCCAAATGTCAGCTAAAAATAGGTTCCGGAATCATTATGCAATCCGTCGGATGGTACACCTGTTGCACTGGAGTATTCTCCAATTTTGCCTCTTTCGCAAGACTTACCAGAAATTTAAACATATCGGAGATTATTCCAGCTGCAGCCACCTTGAAAAGTATACAAAATCACAAAAAAAATCTTATCAAATCCGCCAGCGGCATGAAGTTTGGCGAGGAACTGACAGAACTGAATTTCAAAACTCACAGCATTTAACGGAAATTAACCTCGAAAATTGGGTGAAATTGGTGAAATTCCAAGATTGCGAAAAAACCAATTCAAGACTGCTTGTAAAAATATTTAACATATTTATTTGAAATATTGATCAAATTTGCTTCATATTTTTTTAATTTTTTGTAGGATTTTACCCGATTTTACCTTTTCCTAAAATTCGTTAGGAAATTCCCGGCTGGCTATCTACTATGTACAAACTCAGTATATACTGAGTACTTAGTACGAAACTACAGTGCGTACCATTACCATAAGGTCACTTTGCAGAACTCAAATTTTTTTTCTGTATTCGTTTTATTTAAATTTTTTCTTCATAATAGGGGAAAGTGGTCTGCCTTTGAATGCGGCAGCCTTTGAATATTGTAATTTTTTCATTTTTCTTTAAAGCATAAATTATTTTCTATTAACTATTAGATAGCTATTCATAATCCTCACAAGTCATAAAAAAATGCAGACCCTAGCTCTTATTTTCTAGGTGCTAGGGCAAAAAACCAAACTGAGCTCTAAACTGTAATTTTGATGTTCATCAATTCATGTGTTTTTTCATAATCAAAATAATTTTTCGAACAAATCTTCTATTGTGAATCATAGAAGGTTATTCTTGGATGGTATTTCTCCAAATACATTTTGATTCAGATGAGACAAATTTTGTGAGTGATAAAAGTTTGCAAATATTGCTCTGCGGCAGCCTTTGAATCTTAATGTTGTGTGCCTTTGAATCCTCTTTTTCCATACATTGAAACATCTGACAGCTTCCTGTCCGGGAGCAGAATAGAACTCCTACTTTGGTCTGACGAATGTCATACAAATACTTATAACATGCTATCTTGCTCCGGCCAGGATGTTTCAAACTGACAATTGTCAACTTCAATTGCGTTTTAGTACAAATTTTCAAGTGAAAAACAGTGCTTCAGAAAAATGTAAAAAATGTTGTTGTATAATGACTTTTGACTACAGTGATTGTTTTATTGAGTGCATTAGGGTTCATGCTAATCAATTATGGGCCGTTTAATGTTACAGACCTAATATTCTCAGTGAAAGATTAAGATTCAAAGGCTGCCTAACCAGCATATTTAGAATAATTTTTTTGACAGTGCAACATTTTTCTTAAATTTTAATTGAAAGAATATCAATTTTACAGTGTTTTTGAGCGTAAAACTACGATAATGTTAATAAATTCTTTTATAATATTATTAGGCAAAATAATTTTTATGCAAATCTTTAAAATTAGTGACTCCGGTGTTTTTCTGAAGTACTTCATAGAATGCGATTAGGCATACTATCGATTAAATTTTCAATGAACTTATCTTCAGACTTGCTCCAGGCATCTAAAATTGCAGATTTTAACTCCAAAACGTAAGTGTATTGGCGAATATCGGGGTAAATATGGCAATCAAGAATTCCCCAAATATTAGGTGAGATTCTTAACAATCTCACCTACTATAATCCTAACAAAATTTCATGTCGTCCGATCGCGCTCAAACTTGGCCAAAATGTGTTTCGCCACTTCCTGATCACGAATATATGGGGGGCTAAGTTACGTTCCCGGCCGGCCGGCCGGCCGGCCGTCCGGCCGCTCTTTGGAGCTTAATAGCTCCTAAACTAAAAAAGATATCGACTTGCGGTTTTCGGCAAAGGTTAAATATCGTATGAAAATTGCAACATGGTGCATTGACCCCCCACCCCCCACCCCTCCTTCCGCCATTTTGAAGACCCCCCATTTTTTGTTTTCTCAATAGCTCCGCCCCTATGGCATCGAGCGGGCTCAAATTTTAGTATGTTATAGCTGGGCCTTAGAGCTTTCCATCAGTACCAAACTTAAGGTCCCCCGACCCCCCTGACCCGAGCTATAAGGGTCCAAAAAAAATTTCTTAAAATGGCCATAACTCCGGTTCTAATTGTCAGAATTTAAAAAATGAGGGCTTTTTGGAAAGCTCTCGTGAAATGCCACTTCCCCTTCTAACATCGCAAGTTCATAAAACCACCGCTAGGGGCGCTATTATTAAAAAGAAAATTTTTAAATCTTAAAAGTTAAATAATTCAAAAATTCCTTTTGCAATCGGGCTGAAATTTTAGTATGTTGTAGCCGTTGATTATACCTATCAAACAAAAAAAACCTTAAGTCGATCCATAACCCCTGACCCGAGCTATAAGGGGTCAAAGTTCGAACATTGACCGGCCTCTATCTCCGGTTCTAATTAACATAGCGACATAAATTTTACCTTTTTGGTTTCGTCTCAATGAGCACTTTCAGATGGAAGTTCAAAAAGTCACCACAGGTGGCGCTGTGATAGCGTCAAAATTCATCGAAATTCAAAGTCACTTTTCTCAAAAACGGCATTGTGCAAGTTAATGAAATTTTAGTATGTTGTAGTCCAGTCTAGGACGTTTCCAAAATGGTGCGTATGTGCGCTGTGGTTTCAATAGAACCGGAGATATGAGGGGTCAAAGTTCACAAAATTCAAAAAATCATATCTCCGGTTCTATGTGACCGATTTTGATGAATGAGGGCTTAAACGAAAGATCTCACCAAATGCTACAGCTTTCTAGAATATTTGAACTTCGTGGGACCAACACCAGGGGCGCCACAGTCGAAAAACCAATTTCAATATCACATAACCTCAATTATCTCGACTGTCGCTGAACCGATTTTGATGATTACTTCCACATAATTGTAGAGCACATTTGTCTCTACATTTCGTCCATACATCATTTTCCACTCAGACCACGCTATCACTCCGATTTTGCCGTTTAAGTGTGAAAAAATTGATTTTTCCCATAATAACGCTTTGAAATCACTCAGATGCCAATTTGACTGCCTCTACTCCACCAAGACACTTAAAATAGGGTTTTAAATGGAAAGTCCCACAAAATACAACAATTCTTTGATATAGTTGAAGTTCAACAAATGATTACTTGGGGAACTCTGGATGAAAAAACGAGTTAAGAAACAAAAAACCTCGCTTATCTTGGCTTCTGAGTAATCGATGAGATCATGTTCTATGGGAAAATTATAGAGAACATTCTGGTCTACATTTCACCCATATAACACTTTTCTGTCAGTTCATCCAAATCCTTGATATTTTGGTTCAAATACAAAACTTGTATAATTTCACGAATTTGATTCAAGATAACTGAATGGCGTCTCCCAACTTCAGCTCTAAATCGAATTTGCATGCGCTCCGAGTTAGCTCACGTTAAGAATCTCACCTACATAAGCCGGTTAGGATTATCTGTCCCTTTTCAATTGGATTGAGTTCAAGAGGTCAGGTGGCCACGCCAAGATTTTAATATTTTGAGCTTGGATCCAATATAAAGAAATTGGACAAAATTTTGGAAAGCGGGACAAAAATTTTTGGAAAGTTGGACATAGTGATATTAGTGACAAAATATTATGCGATATATGTAGAAAATCAATTGTTGAGGGTTTTCTGTGTATACTTGCACATTGGATGGTTATGTTAATCCCTCCTCTATGTCCGGGTAACAGTTGAGGAACGCTAATTACCAAGAACTTCCTGGACATCCAACCAAAAAGAGGTTCTGTAAATTTCACAGACGCCTCGCGCTGTTGCTTTGAGAGTTCCGTAGAGACTCCTTTTTGTTTTTCTCCAGGTGTTTTTGCGATATTTACTATCCATTCTGTCAGAAAAAGTGGTCTTCGGAATCTGGAAATCCTTGCAGCCTTTTCCAGCAGATTTTCTCCTTATCAGCTGCTAATAGCTGTTGCAACTATTTCTCCGGATACTTAAGGATTTTTGTCGTCCTTGTTAACTTGATTTTCCTGCACAAAACCACCAAATTCATTCACAAAATCAACTTGTCCGAGATTTCATAAAACTTGTTTTTGAGCCTCATAAACCATCATTATCATTTCTCGTAGAATTTTCTACACGCACAGCCTATACTTGCTTCACAGAACGATCTTTCAACAGAGATTATCAACAATACGCTATATGTTTTCCGTCTTAATCCCTCACATCAAGATGCTCAGCTGAACACGAAAGCTAAGTACATTGGACGTGAGTGATTTTCAGAACAAACCTCAAGAAGCTTGAACAATTTTTCACTAAAAATGACGTACCTTGTTTTTCATCAAATTTGTTCACGAAAACTACCGCGCACACTTATCTCCAGATTGTTTTTTTTTTTTTGTGAAATGGACTTGAGGCGGGTTCCTTTTGATTAAATTAACTAAAAATAATTAATAAATTAATGAAAACTTACCCTTTTCCATTGAGCGACGCATATCTTTCACCATCAGACATGTCACAACTTTGTCAACTAGAGAGAAAATGGTTGACGGGCACACCGATAGAGCAAGCTGTGTAGTTATAGGGATGTTAAACCAGAAATACAAAGTTTATACTCGATATATACAGACTATTCCTTCAACCATACACTCAACTCTTCGTTATTCGGCTGACGTGGGGACAAAATGACATTTAGGTTTTTTGAATCTGGTCAACGGTTTTTATATTTTCTGCTGTGTGAACTTGTATTCTGTCGAAAAGAACAGAATTTTCTTTGTGGTGTGTTTATGTTTTATTGTGTAGCACGATTGTGTGACAAAAACTTTGATAAAATAAAAATAACACAATTCACTCTGGACAAACTGCATGTTTCGTAAAAGATCGTTTTAAATGCATCAACCGTCTGCGTTTGGCAGCTGTCACCCGGATAATGAAGTGCCGGATAACGATGAGCCGTGTGTAGTATTTTTTGCATATAGATACAACGTATTACTTGAGTATATTTAAATTTGTATATCTTTCACGTAAATACATAGTATACATAGTAAATGTGGAAAATTAGTATCTTCTCACAGAAATACACTATGTATATACTCAGTACGAATTGCCGGCCGGGTTATTCATTTTTATGAATGCTGTGAGTTTTTGGGTGGATTTGGGTAACATTCGCTCTTGTGCTTTCCCGGGCAAAAAGTTTTTCTCGCGAAAAATTAGTGAAAATCCTACAAGATATTTCGCAGATTGTGATAAAAATCTCCAAATTGTAATGAAAAACGCAAAATACACAAATCCGACGGAATAATATGGAAAGGCAGAGAAAAAGCCATGGAATATTTTTGAGGTTATGTTTGAGGAGTTTGGAGGGCTTTGAGGCGGAGCGTATCTCTCAACATCTTCAATAAAATTATAAAATAAGCTTTTTATTTACACTAACAAGGTATAAGGCTTAACAATTGCTCTTAATTCAGTTAAAAAGTGTCACTAGTTTATGCTCATTGAGGGCAATGGCAAGCATTATGAGTCCTCCTGCGAGAATTCCCAGAATCGACAGAATGGCGCTCTTGGGGCTTTTCGAAGGGGCGCCATGGGTCAATTCAGGCACTAAGTCAGCCAAACCGATGTAGAGGAAGGATCCAGCGGTAAAGGCAAAGACCCACTTGACGGAAGAGTTGTGAAGAGTGATGAGAAAGAGTCCAATGCCCATTCCCAGGAAGCTCAGAGCTGAGGAGATGATGTTGAGAAAGATGACACGTCGAAGGCTAACACCAGTCTTTAGCAGAAGGGCAAAGTCTCCTAATTCATGGGGAAGTTCGTGACAGAGCACTGCGAAAGCCGTGCTCATGCCAATGACGGGATCAGCAGCAAAAGAAGATCCAATGGCCAGGCCATCGGTGAGATTATGCAATCCATCGCCGAGAATCACCATGATAGCCAAGGGCGTGAGGGGTTTTTCTGTGCCTGAAGAGCATTTCCTGCCTGGATTACGGTTCAGTTCGATTTCTTCTGTATTTTCTGGTCCTTGAGGTTCTGAAGAGGAATGAGAATGTCCTCCTCCTGCGAGTGATAGGAGATTCTCCAGGCTGTACATGAATAAGGCACTGGCAAAAGTTCCAAAACAGATCCATGTGGATGAATGAGAATGCCCAGATGAAGATTCCTCTTCTGCCTCAAAGGCATGTGGCATGAGATGCATCAGAGCATCTCCTACAAGTGTTCCAACAGCCAATGCAACGAGAAAGTGCAAAATATCCTGGTAGGCTTGGTATTTCATCAGCGGAACAATTGCAATCCCCACCAGGCCGCACAGAGATATTATGAGGATTGCAACTGTGGCCAGAATGGGACTCATCCGGGACATTTCATTCTCAATTATTTTCTCCTCATGCGGTGCCTCTAAGAAACATGCATTTTGATCAATCTGGGCAATTAAAGCTGGACAAATCTCCATGAATTCCATGGGAGAGATCTTGAGCTGAGAAAGACTCAATTGCATCACAGATTCATCGTCATTTTGGGCAGAGCTGTAGTGCCTTTGACGCTGTTTGGTGGGAAGGCGTTTGTTACCCAAAACAGTTTGAACAAGACGCAGTGGCGAGAGACAGGTGTTTGTCTCCTCCTCCTTCGACACTGCAAGACAAACAGACAGACGGATTTCAGTGATTTAGTGCTTTTACTTGGAAATCTTCCTGGATGGGTGTTATTAGAAATATTTCAGTGATAAGACTCTGACTTTAGTATTGTGTTGCTCAATTGTTTATATAGTTATCATCTTCAGACAATTTTCCAGAAAGACGGGATTCTTCTCTGGGTAAGTAATATTCCTATTTTGGATTTTAATTTATTTTATTTTATATTTTTTAATCGTAAAAAATAGAAAAAATAAGGAAATACATTCTACATCTACATCAAAGGGTTTATCATTGAAAAAATGAAGGGTCATTATATGGATCATATTTTTCTCACTTAAAAAGGAATCAAGCAAACGTAATTTTTGCTAAACTATCTTAATTGTAACATGATCTTTAAAAAAGAAAATGTAGAAGAATATTTTATTAGGTATTTTACTGCTCGAACTGAAAGAGCGAGCAGAATAATCATTTTTTTTTCAACTTATGTCATCGTTCTGGAGCTTAAAAGATAAAAGATATCAAGTATAAGCTATGAATTAGGTATCTCATTCATTTTCCGATTAGTTTATGTGGAAATTTCGTCCATAGCCCCTTTATAACCGGAAAATTCGCCATTTTGAATTTTCGCAGGTCTAAAGTCAATCACACTTTTGAGGACTCAATTTTCAATGGAATTATTTAAATTTGGATTTTTCTGAAAGGTCTTGAAATTTCCAACACGGTTGAGTTAGGCTCAATCGATAATAAATCGGTAAAATATCGGAAATTGATTCATTTTATGTAAATAGTTTTTTTCCTTGGTTTTTTGAATCTTGAGGCCAAACTGTGATAGATAACGACTTCTAATCTTTGCTGAACCCCCCTTTGGATACTTCTTTATACCCTCTACCTTCCCTGTGAATATTATACTTGAAAGATAATTATTTTCAAAGTTATAGAGATTTTAAATCTCAAAAATCCTATACTCTGCATGTAAAATCTCAGCTTCAAGTAGCTCTTCTGTAAAATCTATCTACAGTAGACTCTCTCAAATTCGGGCATATGGGACCGAAATGTCAGCCGAATTAGACAGAAATTCGGACGACAAACTTTTTGAAATGCAACGATTTTTTATTCATGTGCATACAGATATTGAGTTTACACACTCATATATAACGTAAATTGCATGAAAATTCCTCAATAATGCAAAATCACATCAAAACTAAGACAAACCATGCCAAATTTGAGCATATTTGATTCATTTGATAATCATAATCAAACTTGAAAAATGACAACAAACTTTTTTGAAATATAACCGCTGCCCGAATTAAAAAGTAGCCCGATCTTAAAAGAGCCGAATTTGCGAGAGTCTACTGTACTGTGAATTATTCGTTTCTTATTCTGAGCGGTCGATATGCGAACATTACTCCGAACTGGATTTTTGTTGTGTTATCCCCTCTTCCACCTCCATTCCCTCTAAAATTATATTTTTTAGTTTACCTCAAAATTAATTCTAGCGATTTCATTCATTTTCGGATATGTTGCATAGCTAGTCGAAGTGACCATTTCGTCTAGAGATTCCTATCGCCATTTTGAATTTTCGAAGGTCAAAAGTTAATCACTCTAAGCGTGCTAACGTTCAACGTAATTGCTTAGGTTTAGGTTTTCTGGAAAGGTATTGAAATTTCCTTCTAACTTGCCTGCATCGGTTTAAATTGGTAATGAATCGGAGTCGGAGAACTACCGGTATAAGTTATTTACTTTTCTCGAATTTAGTTTTTTATATGTTCGTTTGCCTGTTACTTATGCAAAAGCTTTCTAAAATGCGCATTTCTCAAACAAATTTTGATTTTGGAATACTTTTACAATTTATGAATCAATTTATTCAGTTGTAGTTGTAAACCGGTATGCACTTAAAGGACCATGCGAAAATTCATGGAAGGTCCTTTCTCGTGATCTCGAGCATTCTGTCATCTCTTTTACATTTAGATATTGAAAAAAAAAAATAAAATTGTCGTTTTTCTACAAAGAAATACAAAGTATCTAACTAAAGTGTGTTCTGCACTTTAGCATAAGGGCTGAATCACATTGACAGTAAAATTCTCTCCGTCACTGTCAAAGCCTCACCGTATTTCGTTAATTTACGCACTTTTATTGCAATTTTTACGCAAATACTCAATCACTGTATTAGCTCTTCATATACTCTGAACCACTAGATTAAAATAATATAAGAAAATTGAAGAAATAAAACAAAAATGCGATAAACGGTGAACAAGAACAACTGTACAAGAAATTAATCGTACAGGTTTTCTGCTCACCGTTTATCGTATTTTCGTTTTATATCTCCAATTTTCTGATATTATTTTCACCTAATGCCACCGAGTACGAGATAAGGTAATACAGTAATTGAGAATTTACGTAAGAATTGCAATGAAAATGCATAAATTAACGAAATACGGTGAGCATTTTACTGTCAATATGATTCTGCCTTAATTCGTTTTATGATAACTAGAGTTCACGATCTAATTTAAAACTATCTTATCTAAACTATCTATGCTAAAAATTGCTTCAGAATTATTCACCATTTAAAAACCTTTAGAACAAAGTCAGTTTGATCTTGCTTGGTTGAGCATTACGTTCTCGAGAGCTATTTTTTTTGCTTGACTTTGAAAACAGCTAAGAAGAGGTATAATTCGAAGTCATTATTTGAACGAAATTTTTTTATCGAAATGTGTTGTGCGTTAGAATCCACTGGGAAGATCGATACTGAAGCTAGGGTCGTAATCCCAAATTAAATTATGGTTTTTTGAAAATTATTCGCTGCTCTTTTACCAAAGTGCTGAGTTAGAATTAGACTAACAGGCCACATCATACACAACATAATTGTGGAGGTCAGAGCGAAAATGACACATATCCTATGCTTTAGCCACAAGATATGTGCCATTTTTGCTCTGAGCTCCACTATGTCAATTAGAGCGAGAGTGGCTTATTTTAATAGGGAAATGTATATACGATAGGACTCTTTTGCACTGAAAATCTCTTAACAATGACAAGTAAATTTTCAAAAAAATCGTTTTACTTAGGAGTGACAATCCGACCTTTAGCCTCTATCCCTCTAGCTGGAGCTCTCTTTATTTCTAAAATATAACTTAACTTCATTCTATAATTTTAATCTATTATTTGAAAGAATTTGGTTTCGTTGCCAATTTTACCTCTCACATGGGAATTCGGGAAATTAATTAATACCCCCTTTCTAGCTAGGGTGTAGCTAGAATTTAGTAAGAAGAGGGCAAAATTGGAGGATTATTCCTACTAAAAATCGTTTTTCGAATGAAAAGAACAAATCTTTTCTTGAAAAATCGGAATATATCCTACTGTTTAAATCCGATTTTGATGATTTTAAGATAGTTCTAATAGTTGATAAACTTTCCATCAGTTTTTCAAGGTGAATATCAGCATTTTTTACGGAAAATAAATTAAAAGTAGCTACAAGTTTTCTTTGAAAATCTCTGTGGAAGTGTTCTAACAATTAAATGTTCTGTTTCAATTAAATTCGCCATAAATTCATTTCCACAACGATTTTTATGATACCAAATTATTTTTAATAATAATATAATAATAATAATAATAATGCTGGCACAACATTCCATGAAGGAACTAGGCCTTCCCACAAGGGGATTTCTATACATGCATTATTATTTTTTCTTGTACTGGATGACGTTGTCAGTTCCATGCCCGGAATTATTTGTAAAGACGGAAAAATTTCCATAACAAATTTTCAAAAACATTTTTAAATGGGATTTCTTTGGTGGAAATTAAAATTTTATGTGTTTTAAAAATCTTATTTATAGTCAATTTTGGTGAACCTGGCGAATTTTAAAAGCTTAAAACTTGCTAAAGACACCAAGAAGACTTTATTGAAGAAAATACCGGGAAATTAATCAGAAATTGAATGGATAATGTTCTTTACGAGTCACAAAAACTTTCCTGTAAAGTTTCTTACAAAAATTCAATGTGAAACCGATTTTGATTATTTTGGTGCAGCTTAAAAAGCTGGAAAACTTAGTAGATTCTCTGAAAGTTCTTTTACGGGGATTAATTTGAGCTTGTTTTCTTAACTCAAACTATGCCGAAGAGTCTCTATCACTAGTGATTGACACGTTTTTCTGTATTGAAGTTAAACTCCTATCGGCCTACTTTATTCTATTTTACTAGATGTTCTTCTGAGCTATGTGTATTTATAGTACAATTATTACGCTTTCTACATCGCCGCTAGAGGGCGACATACCTTAGATAAAAAGCATGTAGACCTCAATCACCTCAATTGAATTTTGTAACGGCTAAAATTTAACCGTGATTAAAGATTATTCGTCAAACTTTCATGCATCCAAATGGTGAAAAATATCAAAAAATCACCCATGGTAAATTGAAACAAATCACGTAGAATATAGAAAGAAAAAGGCTCAATGAATGCTTATTTTGCGAATAGAAGTTAGCATAAAAGAGAATTACTTGTTGTAAAAAAAGTGATTGATTTTACCACAACTAAAATTTCACTGACGTATGTTCACAAATAACTGGCAAAAACAGTTTATAAAAGAAGAATGGTCAGGGACAGACATCTGATCTCATTGTTCGTCCCACATAATCGCGTTGTCGTGAGTATTAAATTGAGGCAGCAAAGAGACGTGCGATTACCGCTTTAAATTAACTATTTACCATGATGGCGTCTGTGACGATGTTTGGGATCGTGCAATTCCTTGAAAGTCATTTCTGGCCAGGAAACATCATGCCACAAATCACTTCTTATCTCATTCCTATTTACTGCAACATCGGCTTCGTGATTTGGATCGTCTTCTTCTGCGGAGGTAGTTTGAAGTGATGGGGCTAAAGATGATGCCTCAAGGTGTTCAGCAACTGTGTGTCCTGGTAGAAATTCTAAGCCTCCAAGTTCTAGGCTATGCATCAAGTGTTCTAGGCCCTTATAGAAAAGTAGAAATGTGGAATTGGGTTTTTTTGATGGAGGGTAGATTTTTAGGTGATTTCTTACCTCAAAAGAAATCTCTCCACGACTTCCGTATTTAGTGAAGATGTGCGCTAAATATTTATTAGGTGGGGACCTTCGCTGGGGTTGGGATTTTGAGAGAGTTTCTGGGGAAGGAGGGGAATCCTCCGCAATGCTTAGACTAAAGAAAAGGACGATAAGGGTGGGTAAAAGAAGTCTCCGTAGCATGATTGAGGCGCAACAGACAAGGCAATTGAACGTGGACGTGGGCACAACAGTTCAAATTGATTTCAATTTAATTCCGAGACCAGTGTGGTTCTTCACAAGCGACAAACGAAGACTGATGGACGTTGTATGGAGCAGAAAAGCAGAGATGCGAGGAGACATTGACTTGTGGAGGTGTCTGTTTATCTCATGGGTGACACTTTAATCTCTGCCTGAGTGTGAAGATGAAATCTCGCGATATAATGGAGTGATTCAAAGCAAATACCCTCTGGAAAAGATGGGAAGCTCATGAAGCTTTGTACTAATTTGGCAGTGAAACACAATTGAAACACAGGGGAAACATGAAATGCAGAAACATGTCCTTGTGTTTCAAAATGAACAACCCCTTTTGTAATGAAAATTTCCCGCCATTTTTTTATCTTTATTCAAATATAATTTGTAATAGCATTATATTTAGCTGTGAGGGTTGGCTCAGCCGATCATCCCAAATATCAGTCAATTTTCTCTGTATTTGGCATACAGACGAAGAGTTTGGCGCAGAAATTGTTCAATTTCTGCGATGCTGCTTCCAATCCTGCGATTGGATGATGAATTGTGGCATAGTATACAGGTATTCCGGACAGAATAATTGCTGTTCCGATGCCCACCTCAAAGGGGGACACGTAGCACGAGGAAATCACGAGGAAGCCACATGTGAGGAGGAATGTGAGCGGTAGAATGAGGTTGACCTGAGGAAGAGATTACATGAGATACATTTACGTCAATTCATCATCAAAGGATCATACCTTAATTGGCCTTTTGGCATCTGGTTGTGTCTTGCGCAAATACAGAAGCCCAGAAATGGAGATGAGGATGAAGAGTGCCTCCACAAAACTGACGTAGTTGATCAATGCGTAAACATCATCGATGAACAGAAGCACGAGTGTGATTATGCACAAAAAGATGAGGGAAGGCACAGGAGTCAAGTAATTGATGTTAATGAGAGAAATTGCAGCTGGAAGATGGCCATTTCGAGCACCAACAAAGAATAACCGCGAGGAAGCAAAGATGGCTCCATTGAGGGATCCAAAGGTGGAACAGGCAACAAACAGAGGCATTACCCAGGCTGCATAGCCCAGCATCTTATCTGCAAAGGTTACAGCCACAGCCAATGACGACAGAATCTCATCCGTTGAGAGAACAGCAAAATAAGCTACATTGGTGATGACATAAATAATAGTAACGAGTGGCATGCTGATGCATATCGCTCGTGGGAGATTCCTGTAGGGATTCTTGAGTTCTTCAGTCACAAAATTGAGATAATTCCAGCCCGAGTAGGAGAAGAGGCCATTGTAGAAGGCCAGGGCAATGTATCCAGGCGATGAACTCGATCCCGCCATTGGATTTTCTAAATTTTGGGTGTTTCCACCAAAGAGGTACCATATTCCCACTGCCACAATCACCAGCAGTGCCAGAATTTTCATTCCTGTAAAAATGTCCGTGACACGAGCTACCCACTTCACATTGTAGCAATTGATTGTGGTGAGAAGACCTGAAAAGAAAACCCAAAAAAAGCATTGGTGTAATATTCTTTTTATTCTTGACGAATCTCTTTAATCTCCCGAAGGTTGTGAAATTCAAAAGATTCACTTTTTTCGCGATTTATTTCTTGGAATTCCGAATTTATTTTGATTTATTTTCACGAGATATTGCATGCAAATCCTCTGGAATTCCTGGAGTGTAAGAGGTGCACGATAATTTATTGCATTTTTATTCAAGCCAATTCAAGCAAGAAAAAATGCAAAGAATTCATTCAAAGCCACTTCTAATTTGTTGAACATCGAGAAACAGTTTTTTAGGAGTTGGAAGTCAAGATTTTGATCGAATAAAAATATATTTTAGATTTATAGGTTCAGGGAAAATGACTATTTAAAACATTCTCTAAATCTAAATCTTTACAAAAATAGGTCTACAGTAGATTCTCTCTCAATCGGGCATATGGAGCAAAATGTCATCCAAATTATCGAGATATTTGGGCATCAAGTTATTGTAACTTCTAAAAAAAGCGAATTTGAACAAATTTGCTTTTTAAAATCAAACGTGTAAATTCTCAACAACATTTTGCGCCCAACTGGAAAAGAGCCGATTGAACGAGAGTCTACTGTAATTTATTTAACAGTAAAAAAGGAGCGGCAAAGCATCTTATGGTTTGTGAAATGCTCGAAGTAGTAACTTAAATAAATCACTGAAAACATGCCATAAAAAAGCTTAGAAGTAATATAATTGTATTTCAGAAAAAATAGTTATTGGCTTTAAACCGGTTCTTAACCGATTGGAACCGGTCAGTCTTGTCAGAAATTCCAAGACCTTTCTAACGATCCCAAACATGACTCTGGGGGGTATGCACAGCAACCAGTTGATTTATTAATTCGTTAATAAATAAGAAAACCTATGCACAGTAATCAGCTTTCTTATTTATAAATAAGTTTCTTATTAAAATGGCAGTTGAAAGCTTAATTTCAAATTAATAAGTGTTGCTATGCACAGTACTTAACATTTTATTAACTAATAAAATTTCTGATTTATAAACATGCTCCTCGAGAGGAGCTTGTTATGCTCAGAGCACAATAACTTTTGTTTGTAAACATGTTTTCAAAATTGCCTATGAGAGTGAGCGAGATGACTAGATAATATCTAGTTATAATATCTAGATATAGATCTCACTCACTTTCACTGAAATGTCAAAAACATGTTTACATAACAAAAGTTATTTTGCGTTGGGCATTAGACTTATTATCGTCAAATTAAGTAGAAAAAACATTAGGAATTGATATATTTCACGAAGTAAATTACGATTTATGTGGTATTAGACAGTTTTACAGGTGATCACCTTAAAATCAAATAAAACGGTTTTGATGAGAAACTTTAAAAATTTTCATTTTTTTTATAATCAAGTTAAAATAATCTGGGACTGTGAGGAAAAGGAGGCAATGGTAATTAATTTTACGTATTCCAAAGAGGTTTTGATTTTAGCAGTTTTGTTTTTAAAGATTTAGTGAACACAGACTTCATTTGAGAAACAATGGTCAGATTTCTTCTTATTTACTGTAAATTTTTATAAATTTTCGCCTCTATCTTTACATTTTTTTGAAGCATTAAGCACTGATTTTTATCTATACCAAAGATTAAACAATTCTTTCAATTAATTTATCAATATTTTCAAATTCTGCGTTTATTCTGATCTTGCTTTATAATCTTTTGTGACTATTCATTACTTTTCTTTTATCAAATATTAGTGTAGAAAATTCCAGAGGGGCCATGTGTTACAGAAAACGAATACACATTTTCTTCTACAAATTAGTAACACTTTCTTTGCAAAATCCACAAAGAAAATAAATGTCCACACATCACTACTAAGATTTTCAACATCTCACAGTAAAAAGACGTAAAATAAACCTAAAAAATAATCTCTTGAACGCTTCAAAATGTACAAAATTCTTTAAATTGAAAAACCTCAAGTTTTTCGCAGCGGTAGTCCTGCCCTCGGACGGTGGATAGGGGAAACCAACTAATTTATTGACAGAACTTTCGGGACGTTATTTTCTGTGTTTGTGCATAGGTTTTCTGATTAATTAATAGATAAGCCTAATAAATCAGCTGTTACTGTGCACACTAGCCTCTATTCAGTTAACAAATGCACTTTCTAGAGCTTTTTAAAATTAAATTTTCGTATAAGGACGGAATGTCCACCTAGGTAATATCTAAATCTAAAACATATCCAAAAAGGAGAAAAAGGGAAGGGGTAAGGGAGTGACATATATTACCGGCCTTTGGGTCAACTTATGGAGTGAGGGGCCTCCCGAAGGTCCCAAGTCGCTATCTCTAACCGTTTGGCCTCCAGAGCTGGCGACAACGGAACGGACAGACAGACAGACGAACAGTTAGCGTGACATCATTTCTCAGAAATCGCCTGAAATGCGAAGACATATTGGGAAAAGTCGGAAAAGTAGTCCCCGGGGGGTGGAAGGAGGAAATTTTGGGGAGTGGAAGATTATTACTGCTCTCTCTGTGAAGCTCGAGGAGTTATACTAAAGGTTAAAAGTCAATATATCTAATCATTTGGGCTCTATTCCAGTAACAAACTCGCAGACAATTGAAAAAGCAATCTTAGAATCTGAAAGCAACTACCGGGACAACCGGTATTTTACCGATTTACTTCCGTTTGAGGTCGATGAGTCATTTTGAAAATTTTAAGACCTTTAAATAAAATCTAATTTTGACCAAATCAGTTTAAATCGCTTAAATGCATCTAAAGGATCTAAAGTGGATCATTTTTAAAATTAAAAAAATCAATTGAAACGTTGACTTTATTTTGGGTGTACAAACAGACTATTCCACCCTACTGCTGCCTATACTGACAGGGTATAACTTTTGTATAATAATTGAGATGGTTGGAATCGATGATGTTATTTACGTTACTTATATAGAAATTGTATGTTTTTCCTGGATTTTTGTTGCCCGAAAAGATATTAACTATCT
>NC_077223.1:26636269-26678269 GCF_024763615.1 Phlebotomus papatasi | reverse complement strand
TATATCACATAAATAAGATAAGTACAAGTTGTGAATTTATTTAAAAAATAATTACACTGATAAATTTATGAAATGTGTTGTCTAGCATAAAATTCAGTAAAAATATATGCTTTTGCACAGCAAATTAATGTAAAATTCATTCAAATGAGGAGCTCAGAGCAAAAAAACGCTATTTTAATAGGAAAATGCATACGACTTAGAGTTTTTTTGCTCTGAGCGCATCAATTGTATGTTTTACGTTGTATAGTCCTAAATGTTAGGCTATGTTGGCTATGCTTAATTTTAAAAAAAATCTATTATTTTTTGTATAAATATAAATTAAAACATAAATTGTATTTACTCCTTCAGCAAAAATTGCCAATTTGTGTTATACACTTATGTTATATTTTTGTGGTGTTAATAGAAAAAGGAACCCTAAAAGCTATCAATTTTACTAAAAAGATAAATTATTGAATGACAATTAGTCCAACTCGTAAAAGGTAAAATCAAAAGCTTCGAAGTACCCTAATTAAGTATTAGTCAAATAAAAGTGTTTGCGGAGGAAATGATTCTTCTCATAAAAATTTTCTCAATCAAGGCTGTTAGTGCATTGCATCGTTAGAGTTGTTTGCAATTAGGGCAGAATCTCGTACCACAGAGAGAGAGATTGAGAGGCAGAAAGGTCTATCAAGGTGTGAACTTTGGTGGCAGCCCAAGATAAATCTCTTGGTGACCAAGCAAAAGCTGTGATTTCTGTGTTTTTGGAGGATTTGGGGTCGGGACAGCGCGTACGCAGTCCCGGCTATCAAAAATTGTGCGCACGAGTTATCCACATTAGGGATAATCGCAAGGGTCAGCCCAACCGAAGTGCAATGGAAGAGCCTCGCCTCGGGGGAACCGCCTTAATGATCACGGTAGCCCCTACGCCAGGTAAGTATGCTTTGGCAAACATTGCATCTTCCACCTCTATCACAGCTACAACTGTTGTTCGCATGAAGTATACGTTTAATGTGAAATCAGCAGTTATTAAGAGATTCTTGTCTACTCACATGTAATTACAGCTGCCAGGAGTCTCACAGCATCCAGGGAAGCATCACAATTGGGATAGAAGGGTTGCAGGAGATATTGGGCAAATGTGAGGGCAGTTATTGCATTTCCTGTGGGCACCAGAATCAGTAGAGCCACCCAAAGGTACAGGAATGCTGGCAGGGGACCAAATGCCACACCAATGTAAGCATAATCACCTCCGGATTTGGGTATCATTGTGCCTGTGGAAAGAAAATAGAGAGATATTTAAGATTCTGTTGGTTTGAGATTGAGCAAATTGGCCATATGAGTTGCCTTCAATTCGTCTTGTTGTGCTCCAATTTTCCTCCGGAATCAACCACCATTATCATATTAAATCGGTGGGAATTAGAAAAGAATGAGAGGCATGTGGGGTGCTTCAAAAACATTTATTATTATTTTTCCTCCGCGCAATTTTGTAACTTCTCCTTCATCTTTCTGTTTTATCCAGAAATTCGCGTCCACCCACAGGGATAATTTTTACTGGGGCCTCCAAGAAGCCTTTTGTTAGCCTGGAAATTGCGCCCAAAAGTTTTACTGTGGTCAGTGAACCTCCTTAAATTCTGAAGGCACGATAAAAAAATGCCTCAAACGAAAGATAATTGCGATTCCATGGCACAATGGCAAAAAGCCACATTTCAGCATTTTTATTCGCCACGGAAAAAGGGCGATTGAGTGGAGGAGGGAAAAGGCAAGAAGGAGGTCGTATGGAATTTCTAGCATGACGCAATTTCAACATGTGCCCAAAGCTTTGTGTGAGCATCTTTTGGAAAATTAACAGACTGAAAGTGTCATAGAGGAAGTGTCCAAAAATAAATCATAAATGTTTTGATAACATCCATTTAACTGGGAATATGATAAAACAAAAGGTTGGTGCACCAAAAAGTGTGTAATTGTAATGATAGATTTTATCACAATTTGGCGTATTTTCCAGGGAGGAACTCTAAAAGCATGTTAAGAGTGCTATATTACCATGTAAGAGGCAGGATGAAGAGGCAAAATCAACCCTGGAGGACGAATCCACGAGAGAAAGAGAGGGAATGAGAAACAAGGGTAAGTAATTCAGATATCTTGTACTTGCCATTTCAATTTTTTTATCAGTGGTTTTGAAATGGGTTTTAATTATTTTAAATTAGTTTTTAAAACGAAAAACGTGTATACTGAATTCTGTTGATTAATTAATTTTTTAATAATACATTTATCATGGGGTAAAATATAATTTTATTTACTGATGATAACCCTAATGACTTACTAAACTTATAAATAAATAATAAATAATGAATTTCTTAACTTAAAAATAACTAAATAAATTATAAAGGGATTGAATTGAAGTTACACTAAGTCCCGACATTAAGTCCTTCGGGATTATGCACCTGACGGAATTATGCACATACAATTATGCAAGTTTGCCTACCCTTGGGAGTCAATTTATGAAGTCATACGCCTGAATGTATACAATGTTGCGACGCGGGAAATTTGAAAACATTTTACTACTTTCTCAGAATAAAACTTTAATTTCTTTTATTAAAGTAAATTTTTTAAATACTTATTCTAACCATTTATTGAAGAACTCTGGCCAAAAAGTACTGTTTGTTAATGCATTTCCATTGAACAGTTGAATCTTTTTGTTTGAACTACTTTTACTCCGCGCGAAATTCGTTCTACGGCCGATTTATTAAAAAAAGCCCCTGCGGGTATGCAAATTTTCTCAATGCTTAATGCCATTTCGTGCGTTTTTTTTCGGTCCCGAAAATGTGCATAATGCCGGGATTTAGTGTATAAGCTTCTTATATTAACGAAATATTCCTAATAATAATTTTCATGTCATATATTCTGAACACTTTTTTTTGTCAAATTAACAAGAAAAGTTTGTTGAAAAAGTGTTCTTTCATACAGAATAGGGAAAAGTTTTGTCAAATCAGTGGCCAAGTGGATCTTGTTTAAATTTTGTCAAAAGGATGATTTTCTGTATGAAACATAAGAAAAAAAATTGTTAAATTAGTAAACAACATCCTTCTGACAAAACTTGAAAGATTTGTCCGCTTAACAAAACTTCTCTAATTCTTCTAAAATATTCTAATTTTTCGATACATATATTTAAGGGGATACGTGGGTCAAAATTAACAAAAACAGCAGACTTTGTTCTAATTTCTTTTGAACATAATAAAAAATATAATTAATTCAAGCTTTTAGGCATATAAAAGTACAACATTCAAATTATATTTCCTGAAATTTTCATTTAAAAATTTATCCTGTGGGACTTGATTTTTGGAGACATTTTTGAAAAAAAAACATACTTTTCGGTGGATCAGATTTCTCGGAATTGAGTCATCTGGAAACTAAAAATTTATTTGATTTTTAGACTTTAGATGGACCAATTTAGAGAAAACTTATTCACCGAATTTAAGATGTTTGAGAACATATTTAGATTTTTCACAAAATTATCATTTGATTTTCCATGTGATTTTAACCAATTGTATTAAGCACTTCAATTGATTACTCTATTACATTAAATGTATCAGACCATTTAATAGGAGATTAATTTCATCTCTACCATATCATACTACGAACAGTTTACTTAGAACATTACCTTAATTTCTGGTATTTAAGGTAGGGCATTGGAATTTTTAAGGTAGGACATTGCCCCTCAATGCTCCCCCAGCGCTCCGGCCCTGGTCCCACCTCCCCCCACTTTCGCATCAAATACCATTTTCCGATTAACAACCGATTTGAACCGATTCATAAATCACTCAAAAAATTGCCCAAAATAGCTTAGGAGTAATATAATTGATTTTTTTTATCGGTTATGAATCGGTTTATTACCTATGTATTCATAGAAGAATTGGGATTGGTTCAGTCTTGTCAGAAATTCCAAGGCCTTTGTACTGAGCTTAAGTCTGACCCCATTCGGTTGAGGAATACACTCCCTAGAACCTTTTTAACTGTGTATGTTCGTGTGACGAGATATTCAATTAAAAAAATACACGAGCAGTACATAGTAAGGTGGGGTAACTGGATCGTTTTCCGAAGAGTGCTACTTAAACGCTTGTTTTTGGACTGATGAAATTCATTTTTACTTCTTCTAAATCCACAGAATTATTCACTGTTTCATTCAGAAACATAATATAAAAAATATCAAAAATATTAAAGAAAATTTATAAAATAATGATAATACTGAAATAAGTCAGCATGCACTAACTGGGTCGCCTTTTCGTTAATTCCCTTTTAATTAAATCTTTGGCTTTGAAATACTTTTTTTTCACAAGGAAAAAACAATAAATGTTTTCAATCAAGCAGCTGTCATTAGCGAAAATATTACTGCTAGAAAGTTTTTAGTGAAGAACCCAGCTGGCACAAGATTGAAATGAGTCGATTACACTCACTTATTTAATGGATAAAAATATTATTTTTGCTTTTCCTCAAACTTGAATAGTTATATTATGTTACTGTAGTGACTATATTACGGAAATAAAAATAAAAATATTATTTTAAATGGATTAGTCATAAACGATCCAGATAGCGAAGCGCCCAGATTAGCACACTTGACTATAAGGATTTGTCAACTTTAAATGGCTCTCCTGAAAAATTGTCATTTTGAGATAGCATAGTATGGAACGGAATCATCGATATGTATTGCTTATTAAGAAATTAAAGAAGTAAAGCAATATAGCTAAACCATAGGTCTGCAGCCCGTATAACTTGTACAGTCCTGTACCATCCCAAAAATTCCCCACAGTTCCCCTATCCAGTCTGAGTTTGAACTGTTAAGAACAGTTGAAGTTGCAACTTATGATCTTTTAGTCACGTTCTTGTAGCTTTTTATCTCAAGTGCGAAAATGAGTTTTAGAAAGCATTTCAAATCTTAATTATTTTAACTGATCTCGAAAAATAGGATTGGATGAAAAAGAGTAAATTGAATATTTTGCCAATGTGCATTTTTTACTGCTAAATGAAAGTGAATAGCTGATTTATTGGTCAATTTCTCAACAAAATTCATTGAGTAAAAACCAGGGTACACTACAGAGTAGAATACATTCGCCTTGGTGGCTGTTACTAGTGAATAGTTGAACGAATGAGCAAGAGGAGAAATAATTGCGCGTGTGTAAGAGAGCACATGCTCGTCAAACAGGTAAAAAGAGCGGTCTTAGGAAGAAGTTGGAAGCCGGCTGATGAAATCCACAATGAGTGTGTCATCGTTGGTTAAATGAGGCGTTGGGTATTTCACTCACCTAGTTCTGCATAGCATAGGGCACCAACCATACTGAGGACGCCCGAAAGGATCCACACAATAAGGGCCTGACCGATGGAACCACTGTACAGGAGGACACCTTTGGGCGATACAAAAATCCCAGCGCCAATAATGACGCCCACAATGAT
Source organism: Phlebotomus papatasi (assembly GCF_024763615.1). Taxonomy (NCBI): domain Eukaryota; kingdom Metazoa; phylum Arthropoda; class Insecta; order Diptera; family Psychodidae; genus Phlebotomus; species Phlebotomus papatasi. Next base: position 26,672,848 of record NC_077223.1, on the reverse strand, counting down.
GGCCACGCCATCCAGCAGACCCAGTTCCTTCTTCATTTTTACCCCATCGTTGCTTGTGCTGTCTTCAGGTGCATCTTCTGTGTAACTGATTCGGGGCTGAAGTGTACTTTCCGAGGCGGATATTTTAGCCATTGTACGGGGTTCTTGAAGTACCAGAAGGAATCAATGTTTGGCGCACTTTGATAATTTGTAGGATTATTATTTTTTTGTTTTAAGAGATCAACAACATGAAAATCACGCAATTCAAGTCATCAATGGTATGAGCATCGAGTCCACTTTATTTAAATTAACCCCACAGATCAGCACAGATTTAAATGATCCATCATTATACAGCAAGGCAACAAAAAGTTAGTTCGGCAACCAAAAAAAAAAACTAACGCACTTCCTGGAATTTGTTCTCAGAACATCTTCCCGCCAAATGATCCGAAAGAAAGCACGTGGTAGGTTAAAGGGCTTTCTAAATTTACTAAAAACATCACTATTGTTGGGCACTTAAAACGTGGAGAGAGGAAGGGAATTATTTAGCCACGTCTCGAGGGAAGCACTCAATGAAATTTTGCTGCGTTGTCAGACCCAAGAGTGAAATGGAACTGAAGTTGGAATATTCAGCATGGGCCAGCTATACAAATGCTCTTTCACGAATATCGCATACATTTATATTTGGCCAGCGAAATCTATACGCGATTCAACGGAGAGGGGAACTATATAATACGGAAAGAGACTACTACCAAGTATTGGTGAAAATTGCAGAGGAACCACTACATTGACTACATAGTAGAGTGTTGATGCTGTTTCTAATTCCATGTTGTTGCTTGCTCCGGAGATATATATATGTACTCAAAAAGAAATATAAGGAAAAACTTCCAATAAGCAAAAAAATGGGCAAAATAGGCACAATTCCCTCTCTTATCGCCTTATTATATATGTATGTAAATTAATCTGGTTATACACTAGTTTCTATGCGATAGTGCTGATAGATAAATTCATTTGTGGGTAAATAATCTGGTTCTTAATCATTCACACTTTGGTTTAGTTTTCCTGCGATAAGAGGAAATGCTCTATTGTCACATTAGGCGACGAAAACATTCTTAGAATTTCGTTCATTACGCGATATGCTTGATAAGAATTTATTTGTGACATATTCCATTACAAATCATGGGAAAATTAAATATGTAATCACTCTCTAGTTATTTTTTTTTGCTCCGGGGAGATGCAAAAAAAGCCAAAGAAAACATCTAAGAATAACATTTAGATTAAAATTTATCATAGAATTTCTCGTGATTCTTCTAATTCTTTAATCTAGAGAAAATTTACCAACAAAAGTCTTTTGCAAACATTTTTAAAATAAATATTGTGTTGGAAAAATGCTTATATAGCTTTCATTAAATATATTACGCAGAATACAGATTTTCATAAATAATTTAAGGCATTTTAAGATAGCATTGCAGATGAGATTAAGTGAAAATCTTGCAAAATAGCACATATTTAAAATCTAGAGAAAACATTATGAAATAAAGTGACAGATTTCAAAAGAAAGAAGAATTATTTATAACTCGTGCAAGAATGTATACTTTTAAAAGTCGGTGTAGGTAATCTACTGACGGTTGTATTAAATTTGGTTTGCCTTTTAATATAGATTTTAGGAAAAGTCCAATCAAAATTCAAATTCAAATAGAATTTTCTACCTCCACGCACTTTATTTAGACCGGGAAAAATTCATGAAGACAAAATTCACATCTCTTTCTTTCTCAAATATTTTGAATATGTCTATCCCATTCTTCAGAAATCTTCTTCTTCTTTAGAAGGTCACAACAAATTCAATTCAATATTTTTATTCAATTTGGAATAGGGTAAATGTCCTAATTCAAAACCATTTCCAGACGATTTAACTTTGACATATTAAATTCATATTTTTTCTGAAGAGAATTACATAAATTTGCTCCTAGACTCTTCTAGAATGTTACTGTTTACTGAAAATTCTTTAGATATAATTTGAAAACTTCTTAAATACAAGAAAAATACGCGAGTGTAAAATGCTCCTATTGGAAACAAATTAATCCAAATGGAGACAAAGTTTCTAATTGGAGACAAACGACAAACAGTGCAAGTGAAACCGCGACGAAAGGCTTCCAAAACCTTGTTGAGTTGTTCCTGACTGCAGGATTTGTTCTTATTCCTGGTCTTTTCTATTTTCCCATCTAAAACAATAAGAAATTCTCTCCAAAAAAATCATATTTCCAGGGTTTCCTATTGAAGAATTTGCAGACACTTCAGAAAAACCCTTTTTGTTCACGAAATAGGTAATTATTTCATTTGAAAACTTCACGTGCCGTTAACAATAAAGATTAGCACTTAATTTAACTAAAATTAGCCAGAAATATGACATCAACGTTAAACAAAACGAATAAACAATAGTCAATTTATTGTGTTTTTCATTGGAAAACATGGTCGCTCGATGAAAAATTCGATGGTGAAAATGTACACTTTTAATTTTTCTGAGAAATTAACAAATTAAAATTTGTGAATATGAATGGATTTTCGCTTTATTTGGAGCAAAATTAACTAAATAATGAAACTGTGGTATAGAAAATATATAAATATAGTAATTTAGTACTGTATTTATCATGAAAACAATGACGTTTCCATTTGGAGTAGCGAAAAATTTCCATTTGGAGCAGGTTTTGGATTAGCTTAATTTACCCTAGTATAATTAAATGTCGGATAAAAATTTGTTATCGGTTCATAAGCAATTGTAATCGGTTTAGTCTTGTCAAAAATTCTACAAGAATTCCCAGACCTTCCCAACAAAAATTATATCATTCGGTTCAGAAATACGTTTTTTAGAGCCTCTTGAACCCTTTCATGACGAGAGGGGCAAAAGTCGGGGATCAGAAAAGTTTCCATTTGTAGTAGCGAAAAATTTCCATTTGGAGCAGGTTTTGAATTAGCTTAATTTACCCTACTTTTCCAGAGACGATGAAATGTTCCTGGTTTAAATGCATATGCATAATTGAAGCCACGATATAGCTAAAAGATTTGTAGAAAAACGTAAGCTTACTAGGGATTAGCGAGGTAGGGGCAGGAAGAAGCCGTTGCTCCCCCTGTGCTCAGCATTATAACACTAAAATTTGGCTTACTAGCAAAATACAGTTAGACTCTCGCTCAATCGGCTCTTTTTCAATCGGGCGAAAAATTTTGTTGACAATTTTCACGTTTAATTATGAAGCTAATTTGCTCAAATTCGCTGTTGTTCTTCCTATTTTATCGTGATTCTGTATAATTGAGTGCTTTTTGTGGAATTTACAAAGGTTTTGACGCCCAAATCTATCTATAAACCGGATAACATTTTGCCCTAAATGCCCAATTGAGAGAGCGTCTACTGTAATCCAAAATAATCAATTTGGTTTAAAATTATGAAGGGATAGCTACAATGTTGTCCTAGAAGCTTTCGTGGAGAAACTTAAAGCTTTCCACATTTGTTGCCCTACAATAATCAAAATTGGTGCAGTAGGAGAAGGTGGGGCTTGTTTGAGCTGTGGGACTACATTGTTATACGATTTCCACGTTTTTACACCTAAAAAGTGATCAAGTTATGAGGAAACAAAGTTAATAACACCCCCGTTTTTTTCAGTGATAAGATGAAATTCTTTAAGGTTGGATTAAAATTGTTCGTTTCTTGTGCAATTTTTCAAAATATTTATTCTTCTTTGCGTTCAAAAAATGTTTTATTTTGTAGTATAGTCTTATAGGTTTTATACTTAAAAAATATTCTCCTGAAATACCAATTATTGACAATGGAGAATGGTCTTCAGCTCTTAAGAGAGTAGCCGTTTAAATGCTTTGATAAGTTGAAGATCCCATTCAGGATCGCAAGAATAATAAAGTGAAATAGTAGAACAGAAAACACACCGAATTTGAAACTGTAATTTTGATTACTTAATACACGGTCGTAAGTTGTAATCCAGCAGTGATTTTTTTATATTTCCTCTAATTTGTATAATCAAGCCAACCTTGAAACTTTGACAAGAAATGTTAATAGATAATTAAATTTTTAATTAATCTGCTTTATTGACAACATTTACATTGTTATAAAACTTTTTATCCTTATTTTTACATACAATAACATCCGACTAAATCTCTAATCTTGTCTCTAATACGTTTTGAGTTTTCTTTGTCTGTTTCAGTTTGTTTGTCCGGCTGTTCGGCCGTTACGGTTAGAGATAGAGACTTAGGATCTTAGGAAAACCCTCCATCATAAATCGACTCAAGGATCGTTAAAATTCCCCTCCTGTCCCCTCCCCATCAACTCCAAAATCATGTTTTTTTGATTTTTCTAAAACACGTCGTGTAAATTCTTTTTTTTTCATTTTTGAATGTTTTAGAGATGAACTAGGTGGAAATTTGTCCATATACGAAAATACCGTTGAATCGTTCTTAATAATGGATTTTTTTCATGTACAATTGGGTCACCCGTGATCCAAAAATAAAATTTTCCCTATGGCCAACTTTTGCTACAAAAAATTAGAAAAACTTACTTTTCTGATCCCCGACTTTTGCCCCTCTCGTCCTTAAAGGGTTCAAGAGGCTCTAAAAAACGTATTTCTGAACCGAATGATATAATTTTTGTTGGGAAGGTCTGGGAATTCTTGTGGAATTTTTGACAAGACTAAACCGATTACAATTGCTTATGAACCGATAACAAATTTTTATCCGACATTTAATTATACTAGGGTAAATTAAGCTAATCCAAAACCTGCTCCAAATGGAAATTTTTCGCTACTCCAAATGGAAACGTCATTGTTTTCATGATAAATACAGTACTAAATTACTATATTTATATATTTTCTATACCACAGTTTCATTATTTAGTTAATTTTGCTCCAAATAAAGCGAAAATCCATTCATATTCACAAATTTTAATTTGTTAATTTCTCAGAAAAATTAAAAGTGTACATTTTCACCATCGAATTTTTCATCGAGCGACCATGTTTTCCAATGAAAAACACAATAAATTGACTATTGTTTATTCGTTTTGTTTAACGTTGATGTCATATTTCTGGCTAATTTTAGTTAAATTAAGTGCTAATCTTTATTGTTAACGGCACGTGAAGTTTTCAAATGAAATAATTACCTATTTCGTGAACAAAAAGGGTTTTTCTGAAGTGTCTGCAATTGCTTCAATAGGAAACCCCGAAAATATGATTTTTTTTTTGGAGAGATTTTCTTATTGTTTTAGATGGGAAAGGATAAAAGGCCAGGAATAAGAACAAATCTTGCACTCAAGAGCAACTCAACAAGGTTTTGGAAGCCTTTCGTCGCGGTTTCACTTACACTTACACTGTTTGTCGTTTGTCTCCAATTAGAAACTTTCCCTTGTCTCCATTTGGATTAATTTGTTTCCAATAGAAGCATTTTACGCTTGCGTAGTTTTCTTGTATTTAAGAAGTTTTCAAATTATATCTAAAGAATTTTCACTAAACAGTAACATTCTAGAAGAGTCAAGGAGCAAATTTTTGTAATTCTCTTCAAAAAAAAAATGAACTTAATGTGTTAAATCTTCTGTCAAAGTTAAAGCGCCTGGAAATGGTTTTAAATTAGAACATTTACCCTACTCCTAAGGTATTTTGGGCAATGTTTTGAGTAATTTATTAAGCTTTTTCAAATTGGTTAGGAAGCGGTTATGAACCGATAAGTAATTTTTATCAATTTTATTACTCTTATAACTATTTTGTGGGATCTTCTGAGTGATTTACGAAAGGGTTTAAATTAAATTTTAAATCAGTTGAGAACCGGTAAACGTAAAATGATGCGAAAGTACTTTTGAGGTTTAGCATCTAAGTCACGATTTCGAGCATTTCGCAAAGCCTGGGACGCTTTGCCACCTTTTTAGTAGAATGAAACATTGCTGAAAATGTTTTTTGAAGGTAAAGGAGCGGGAAAAGGTAAAATATATATGATGTCTTGATTCTTTAGGACTAATTATGAGACTTCTAGTCTAATGATTCTAAGTTATTAAATAATATCCCTTCTGTTTAGAAGCAATTCTTCGATTCTTTCCTTCTGATCAAATTATATCATCATAAGTAACAAGGGGGGATAGAGTACCGTTGGGATATATCAATGAACTGTCCGCTAGGACAGTCATTAATACATATCCAAGAATAGTGGGAATGGGAATTGCTTCTCAGGTTCTTGAGATATTTCCAAAATAGCGGTTTCAGGAGGAGAATGAAAGATGTGGGGAGGAAACGGTAGTAATATTATCATTCCTTTGATTGACTTATGTGTTATCGGGGTAAACTATTTTAATCTTTACCTGCATTATTTTGTCCAGGAAATTCATCTGAAGAATCTTTGATATTTTTATTTAAAAATGCATAAATAATTCAATTAATATAGGGGAAATGCTTCTAATTTTGTCCAGTTTCTTATTTTGGACACTTGGAGGATAACATTGGACACTAAAAATAAATTGATTAAAATGATGGATTTTTATTCCAATATTCGATGAATAATGAATTCTATCTAAATATTTGTTCTTTTTGGAATATTTTAACACTAAATACGTTAAAATTTGAATATGATTTGAGTTGAAATTGCTTTGTTGAAAATTCAGTGTGAGCAATTGCTTACGAGAAATATGACAGAACTTCGTGGCTTACTTCAGTCTTATTTAGTTTTGGTGAAGTACTAACAAAGTTTGTTCGTTGTTTTTGAGTGATATTATTGAATATTCATTGAATATTGTGTTGATTCACGTTACTGATGATTTGTACATTTGACCTGAAGTGAGATTTGCCTTGTGAATTATATTTTTCGTGTGAAAAATGGGAAATTTTTTAAGACATTCACCAGTGAGGTGATGATTCTTATTTTGGACAGGTGTTTTTCTCACGAAATTTCGTGAAATTCTAGCTTTTGTGATGACTAGGTTGGACAAATGCATGGAGAAATAAAGGAGCATCATCTCTACGAAAGAGATGTAGCGAGAAATGCCTTGAAAGGCTCCCGGAAAGGTCAGGGAATGAGCGAATCCGCACGTACTTGGAGCACCGAAGTCAACTCACTTTAATGAATGATATGGAAAGTTTCTGGGCGTCTTGTGACATTCCACGTTTCCCTTACATGACCAGGAAGAGGACTTGGTAAGATTGGTTCATAAAATGAAGAACAATGGGCATCCTGTTGAGGCGGATTATCTGTCCAAATTTACAGACAAGTTGTAAAAATTAATAACCAAGTTGTCCAAAATAAGAGTCAAATTCACCTCTACATATCAATTCATTTTTAAACGTATTAAAACTAATTTTAGTAAAAATGAGATGATAAATAGCTTGCCAAGTTTCTAAACAATCCTTCTGAAAAGAGAGTAACAAGAAAAGTCAATTAGTATTGAAAATATGGCACTTCAAACTTAGGATATCGATTCTTATATGCAGACTGTCCAAAATTATAAGCACTTCCCCTACCTCTAACTAGAAATTATCTATCAAACTTACCATGATTTGATATAAAGCGGAATAAATGTACCAGACCTACCAGGCTCTGGTAGTCAATGAGTTAATCTTTCTCATCGATAATTCACTTTTCTAATTATCTTCATCAAAAGTTGAGGTAATACCGCTTCAAAATTTATTGATTTCAAGGGCTAAGGCAAATGGTCAATGAACAAAATGAGTCGTAGACGTCGTAGATGTATATTTTATTGAGTGAAGGGTTAACGAAAGAGATTTGTGGAGATGACCAAATGTCCTCATAAATTTTCCCAATTAAAATGATTTTTTTTTCAATTATCACTTAACCCAAACAATATAGAGATAAGGGTAAAAAGATTGTGGAGACTGGGAGAGAGTTGTTTGCAATTAGGGCAGAGTCTCATACCACAGAGAGAGAGAGATTGAGACGCAGAAAGGTCTATCAAGGGGTGAACTTTGGTGGCAGCCCAAGATAAATCTCTTGGTGGCCAAGCAAAAGCTGTGATTTCTGTGTTTTTGGAGGATTTGGGGTCGGGACAGCGCGTACGCAGTCCCGGCTATCAAAAATTGTGCGCACGAGTTATCCACATTAGGGATAATCGCAAGGGTCAGCCCAACCGAAGTGCAATGGAAGAGCCTCGCCTCGGGGGAACCGCCTTAATGATCACGGTAGCCCCTACGCCAGGTAAGTATGCTTTGGCAAACATTGCATCTTCCACCTCTATCACAGCTACAACTGTTGTTCGCATGAAGTATACGTTTAATGTGAAAAAAATTCTCTTACAGCTTTTTTGGCGAAAACGGCGAAAATTGAAAGGAAAATGCACTTTTTATCAATTCAAGAGGCTTTTATGGTATCAAGAGAATATATCGGAGTTTCTGTACAAAAGCTAAAGTCACAGGAGGCCCTGGAAAATTGTCCAGGAGCTAGGAAAGAAGATGAAAAATTTTTGCAGTCCCATCTTCGCTGGTTGTAAGCAGAAGTTCCCCATTTTTGTGCATCTGGATGTCATAGATTTCTCTCCGGTGACCCAGGAGTGTACTCTGAAAGAGGTAATCATGGAATTAGATATCAGGAATTGGGGAAAATCATGATTTTCTCAGTACTTTTAGTTGGCCAGTTCTTCCTTCGAAAACTTTTACTGATCCATCGAGAGTGGCAGCAAGAAGGGTCAAATCCCGTGTCCAGAGTACCTTTGTGACGCCTGATAGTTCGTCGTCTTTGCACTCACATCGTGGACTCTGCCGGGAGATGTCCCAGATGGTGATTTTTCCCTGAAGAGTCCCCGTGGCAACGAGTTTTAGGGCATCTGTGGCTGGAGAAAAAGCCACAGTCTCCACGGGATCTCTGACATCGATTCTCCCAAGAGGTCCAGCACTGGAGGAGATTACGAGCAGTCCATCGGATCCACCTGAGACAAAGAGACTGCCCTCGGGATCCGTTGAAACTGACAAAACTCCTTCTGTATGGCCGTGTGGAGAATTTGGAGGAATTCCGAGGACGGACGTCGTAGTTTTAATGTCCCAGAGGGTAACACTCCCATCGGCGTATCCTACGGCAATTTTCTTGGCATCTGCCGTGAGACTGGCACATTCAGCTTTAGAATTGTGTCCCTGGAGAACTTTGCAGTCGCCTGAAGGAATGCGCCAAAAGTACACTTCACCACTTTCTGACCCAGCCATCAGGACATTTGATGCTCTGTGCCACTCCATCCATGTCATGTCACCAATATTGAAGTGCCACACCCTCTTGAAGGCCTCAGATAGGCGGAAAACTTGCAGGAAGCCACCCAAATCGCCTGTGGCCAGGTAACTTCCATCGTAGCTGAATGATGCAGCTATAATTGTGTCACTGTGTCCGTCGGATTTGAATACAACCTCCCCAGTGGAAGTTTTCCACACGTATGCAGTATCATCCTCACTTCCAGTCACTGCCAGAGGTTCTGTGGGATGGAAACTGCCACAAAATACAGGTCCGGAATGTTCTTTGAATGTCAACACTGCATCATCACGAATTGGCTCTGTTTCTTCATTATCCTGACTCTCACTCCCGGCTGCACCTTCTTCATCGGATTCCATGTCATTGTCCATCCTCTCGGCATCATCATCATCCAAAATCTCTTCGACATGGACAAATTCGTCAGGGAAATCATCATCCCTGTCAAAGTTATGACCATCCATTCCATTGTCCTCAAATAACTCCTCATCGAAGTTGTCTTCTCGGGGTGGTGGACGATTGGGTGAATTGTGTGATCCCATTTTATTGGTTTCTGCTGGAAAATTGTGAGATCATTGAATTTTTGGGGGATTTTCCATGACAATAACAATCTCATACTCACCTTTCCGGACACACGTGCTGCTGCGCATGAACTTGCTGAGAATTCCAACAGGGGCGCTAGTGTCGAGACAACAAAATCTGACAGCCGGAATATTGCCGGATCTGCAAAAAATGCATTGTCTTTCCCTGCTTTTTTAGGGCATTAACAGCTCATCTTCTCTCTGGAAAGTCCCTCCCCCAGCCTCTATCTATCATCTGCAATCAATCATTTGTGGAAGAATTTGTCAGAATGCAGGGTATCAAGAGATTGCCCTCAAGCCACTAATCAGCAGGAATCACAATATTGGTCCCAGGTGGACCAAGGTGAGTGATTCAATTGCTGATAAACAAGTTCAAAGAACCGTAATTTAAATTGATTATTTGTTTTTCATTAGTCCATTCTCTCAAGAGATATGGAGAGTGCTCCGGGGGGATGAATTCCTCAGTTAATGAAAAATTCCCATGATGAATCTATCAAATGGATGGTTTATGGGTTGACCCACTTTCCTGGATATAGCAAGAGGTACCGGCAGATGATTGAGAAGAAGCATTTGCCGATCATTTCCTGGTCGGATTCTGTGCGAATCTCGTATGTCGCAGGAATCATTAAAATAAACTTGATTGATTTCTCATGTTTGGCCATCAAATCACAAGAAATCAAATAGCATTTCCGCAGAAGCTGGATATGGAGGATAAATGCGCGCCAATGGAGGAGGAGAAAAAAGGGCACAAAAAGGAAGGCAGAGAGAACAAAAATAAATCAGGTAATTGTGTATATAAGTGAATCGTGATGGAAACTGGACACGTTTTTCTCTCTTTTTGTGGATTGGAGAGAATTCTATATATATTTTTTTCGTTGTTTCATGTTGTCTCTCGCAGAAGCCAACTCTCGCGGAGTCTGCAGCGCGAGAATCCCGTTATTTGGTTTTGTATTTTGTGGACTCAATATGCCGCGTTGATGATGGAGAGAGAAGTATCAGCAGAATGCTTTTTATTGGGCACTTATGCAACCCAGAGAGACGACGCACACGATGCCCAGGAAAGTCGTGAGACATCGAATCGGGCCACCAAATGGTTGCCCAGAAAGCTCCATAAGCAAATCCAAGGTAAGTGCATAAAAAAGAGACGGTTATTGGGCTTGAGAAAGAGAGGAGATTCTATCGGGAAAATGTGATGGGGGCAGGGCACAAGGGGTGCATCATTGAGGGGATTATGTGTCCGGAACACTTAGTGAGAAATTGTGGGAAAGGTATTTTTGTGATCGTGATCAAAGAGAACAATTCCCAGAGTGCCGCGAATTCAAATAATTGATCACAAAATGATATTTCAGTGCGATATTAAACCGCATCTCTTTAATTCAAACCTGATACTTGAGCATCTCCAAGTACCATGTTTAACCCTTTAACTCTTTCCGGACCGCAGCATATGCTGCAAGCCAATTTCACAATTTTTAATCAAAAATATCTAAGCTTAGGAATTAATTGAGGTCCTACAAAAAATATCTTACATTTGGACATCCTTATAGTTTGTAATCATCCACAAGAATCGGATTTTTATCAGTTCTGAATAATTAAAAAACATTGTTTTTCATAGAAAATGCATATACTTCTTTGGGTACTACAGTCCCAAAAGAGACGAAAGAGTTAAGGAAGGACGATGGGAATACCGGTGTCCCATAAAGAAAATAATTTTAACTGACTACCTAAAGCTATTTTTTTCTTATGTCTGTATATAATTGTAAAGTAGAAGGTTGAAGGAATCTAGTTTAGTAGAATTTATTTCTCAACTTTTTACAAAATGTGCTCACACTCTTGGGATACTCGATTAATTAAATTCTAGCGCCTCTCGCGTATATCTTTAAAACTACTATATTCAAAATTTAAAATTAACGGTTATAATAATTATACTACAGTTCGGCCAACACTGACCTATTAATTTAAATCTTATTTAAATTAAAATATCAAATATACTAATAAACAAATACACAAATCCAAACTGAATCAAATTCGAACTACCCCAATAGTGTTAATTCATTCTTGTTCAAAAAGCAAATCTATCCCTAATTCAGGAGATGAATGTTGCTCTGTGTCAGAACCTGGCTCACAATCATTAACACGCCACAATCGCATGTTTTTCGCTTCAATAATACCTTCATAGGGGATTTGAGTTACCTGGCATTCATCAATATCACGGATAACGTACCGATCATGAGGCAATACGCGTTCAACAACATAAGGCCCCTTGTATTTTGGCATTAATTTCTTATTAATGCCGGGCGTCGTGTCAACATTCTTAATGAGAATGAAATCGCCTACTTCATAGGTTCGTGGACTCTGGTGAAAACGAGAGAATTGCTTTTCATTGTACGCTTGAACCCTTTCAATATTCTGAGAAGCCCTGTCTCTTAGGTCTTTGAGATTTCGTTCAACCGGATCCGCCTTATCTTCTAAATATTCTGCGAGTTCATCCACGTCAGGCCCCTTCTGATCTACCCCAAACAACAATTGACTGGGAGTACAACCAATTGATCGATGAATAGTGTTATTCAGCGCAAATTCAGCACGTGAGATCTGCTTCACCCAATCAGCGTGCTGTGCAGGTTCACTTAATTTCGCTAATATTGGCAACAAGACGCGATTAACCCTTTCCACTTGACCATTGGCCTGAGGAGATGCAACTGCGACTTTTACATGCTCTACGTTTTTCTCATCCAAAAAGCTCTTGAACTCATGCGAGGTAAAGCAACTACCTCTGTCTGAAACAATCCTCACCGGTCTACTGTAATAATCAAAATACTTTGCCAGCGCACAACAGACCTCTTTAGTGCTCGTGGAAGCAACCGGGTACAAGCGAGTGTACTTTGTGAACGCATCAACGACTACTAGTACATGTTTCCTCTTTGATTGTAGTGAAGGCAAAGGACCCACATGATCAACGTGAAGCGTATGGAATGGTACAGCTTTCTTCGGAATACTATGCAAATCTTGACGATTATCTTTAGGCGGAGCAGAATAAAGCATACACTTTACGCAGTTTTGTATAAATGTTTCCACCTTCTTATTCATACTTGGGAACCAATAAAGTGTCTTCAGTTTATCATAGGTCTTATTCATACCGAGGTGCCCAACCTTCTCGTGAATCTTTTGAATTAAAGCTTGTTCCATTTCGCAAGGCACATAAAAATATGCATGGTTTCTACGATCGCGCCTGTACACCAATCCATCCCGCAAAACGTAAAGCTTATCTTCCTTAGTCTCTAACTTCTTTTTAATCTCCAAAATCAATGGGTCTCTGCTTTGTGTAGCTCGCAATTGGAAGTCCAAATCAACTTCTCCTGCATAATAGCAACGACTCAATGCATCAACATGCTGCATGAGTTCACCACGTCGGTGAACAATCGTATATGAATATCCCTGCAATTCTATAACCCAACGAGCAACCTGCCTATTCATGGGCGCTTTCTTGGTTGTTTGTTCAAAAGCAATACAATCCGTTACTATGAAAAAGTTAATCCCTTCCAAGTACACACGAAATCTTCTGAGAGCATAAATAACCGCAAGAGTTTCTAGCATGAAACTTGAATATTTAGCCTCGGATTCAGTCGTACATTTCGAGTAGTATGCAACTGGATGAAGCTTCTTGTCATCCTGCCTCTGTAAGAGCATTGCTCCAAATCCCATAGAACTGGCATCCGTATGGAGTTCTGTTTCCCGCTTAGGATCATAATATGCCAAGACTGGGGAACTAATCAATCGACTTTTCAACTTAATAAAAGCATCTTGGCATGCTTGATTGAAATCAAACGTGACGTCTTTCTTAAGCATATCAAAAAGAGGTCTCGCAATTTTTGAAAATCCCTCTACAAATCTACGCAGGTAGGCACACAGTCCCAAAAATGCCCGAACTGCTCTTACTGAGGTGGGAATTGGATAATTCTTAATCGCACGAAGATGTATATCACTTGGCTTTATTCCCTTCTCTGACACGACATAGCCCAAGTATTCCAATGAGGAGTATCCGAACTTACACTTAGACACTTGGATATCAAGTCCGTTCTTTGCCAAGCAATTCAAAACCCGTTTAAGCAAAACCTTGTGCTCTTCGAAACTTTCACTCGCAACCATTATATCGTCCATATAGACAATGATTGAGCCTTCTTCAATAAATTCTCTCAATATTTGTGAAATGAACCTTTGAAATACAGAAGGTGCATTTTTGAGACCGAAAGGCATCATTGTATACTCGTATTGTCCATCAGGCGTGACAAACGCTGTATACTTGATCGACTGCTCTGATACTTTAACCTGATGAAATCCACTCTTAAGGTCCAGTAAAGAAAATATCTTCTTATTTCGCAACTGTTCCAAGCAATCGTCAATCAGTGGCAAAGGATAATTATCGCGGACCGTCAAGTGATTTAAAGCGCGATAATCGATGCACATTCTTGTGCTACCATTTTTCTTTTGCACCAATACAATTGGTGAAGCGTATGGAGAATTACTAGGACGAATCACACCCTTACTACAAAGATCATTGACAATCTCACGTACTTGTCCCCTTTCTGCATAAGAAAGCCTCCTTGGTGGACTATAGAAAGGCGTATCATTGGTCAAACGAATCTCCATCTCACATTTAGAGCCATGTGCACCATTCGAAGAGAACTTCTCAAAATATTCCTTCTCAATTAAATAACGCAATTCAGTTGACTGTTCTTCTGACAACGAAGTACAGATATCAAGCTCATCATTGCTAACTGCCAAAATGGCATTCTCCAAAGGGCAGAAACCACTTTCCTCCAATATTTCGATATTTTCGATCATCAATTGGATGGAACGATCATTGAAAGCAACTTTATCCAAATCTTCTAAATCAGACTCAAAATCTTGATCATTTTCAACACAATCCTCGAACCCGCAACAAATAACCGGAAGTTCACTCATATCTATATCCGGCTGACTTTTTATTTCGCGCTCAATATTGACTGGACTTTTTGCCTCATCATCGTTACGATCCACTCTCAATCCCTGTACATCTACCGCGTTTGAGCCAGACTCTGTGATTGTGTAAAGGAATGCCTCGCGATTCTCTACCAAGCCCATTTCTTGATTTTCTTTTACTTTGTCGGTAAAATGCAAATGTATACCGAACTTCTTGAGAGCATCTCTTCCCAACAACAAATTCATAGGCATACAAGAATCTGGAACCACCAAAATCTTTATTTCAATCTCTTTTCCTAACAGTATTAAAGTACAGTTCAATTCATCAAGGAAAGTGATTGGTGTTCCGCCAAAACCTCTGAATCGTGAAATTATTTCATGTTGGGTATTTAAAAGATCTTTTGGAATTACTGATGCTCTTACCAAACTCACTGGGCTTCCTGTATCCAGAAGGGCAATAATTGTTTTAACCGCGACACCTTCCTTACAATGAATAGCAACACTCACCTGTACAGTAATTGGAATCTCTGACTCATCTGACTCTACAGCAGCAGCTACTGCTCCAGTAGTGCAATCCTTCACCGAATGTCCTAGTTGTCCACAAGTGAAGCAACTTCCTGGTGTTCTCTTTGGTTTAGGGCAATTTGCAGACAAATGCCCCATTTGGAAACAGTTGAAACACTTCCTCTGGCTTATCGGTCGACTGGATGATGAATTCTTAACTTCCCGTCCGTCACTCATGGGCTTCAGTGGTTGTCGTTCATATCTTGGTATTAAATCCTTCAATTCTTTCAGCGTTTTGGCTCCAGCAAGCACAGCAGCATTTGATGTTCCATCTCTCAAGCCTTTGAGAACAGCACTGATAATGTCCTCTTCAGTGATTCCTTCAGCCATGGCAGCAATCTCTTCCATTGCCACAACATAACGATGAAGAGATTCATCTTTGAGGCGCACACGTTTGTCCATCTTCTGGATAACCTCTCGAATTGACAGCTTTCTACCAAATTCTGACAAAAGCGCATCTTTCAATTGTCCCCAAGTGGTTGAATTGTGTGCCCTCAGTACCATTCTAGCTGTCCCTTTCAGCATACGTCTTGCGAACACCATCTCAGCCGGCCCTCTGATTCCAAAAGCAGCACAAACGTCTTCAAACGATTCTATCCATTTGCGCACCGGATAATCATCATCACCACTGAAGGATTCAAGAGCACCCTCGACGTCAGAAAATCTCAAGGACATGGAATTCATCGGTGGCAAGTCATCAGTTGCTCGTGCACGTGAGTCTGACAGCTCCAAAAGTCTTCGAATATCAACTGTGGCCAAAAGAGGTGGACACTGAATATCCGCATTTGTCTCATTACGTGCTGGGTCGCTTCTTTCCCCAGAAGCTGCGCCGTCTGCATTGGAATCTTTTGGAATAGCTCCACGTGTTTCAGCAATTTTCATCGTTGAAAGGCCAAGATTCACATTTTCCGCAAGTACATTGACGCCGTCTGCATCCTTTCCGCCGTATGCGTTCTCTCCACCGTCTGTGGAGTTCCATGAGTACCCCCTCGCGCCGTCTGCCTCGGGAAAACCCCGGAAACTTCTCTCACAGCTCCTAACCTCAACTGGGAGTCCGATGGCATGAGCAAATATTTCACGGATTTTCGCTTCATCTGCGTCATCCGGGAAGTTCACCCCCATCCTGGTCAACTCCTTCTTAATATCTTCCACTGTAGGAGTCATTTTTGCACCCCACACCTGAGTTTTAGTAGAATTTATTTCTCAACTTTTTACAAAATGTGCTCACACTCTTGGGATACTCGATTAATTAAATTCTAGCGCCTCTCGCGTATATCTTTAAAACTACTATATTCAAAATTTAAAATTAACGGTTATAATAATTATACTACACTAGAATATTTTTTTGCAAGTCTCTAGCTATTTGTTATGTAGTAAATATTTAAGCTCAAAAATGTCGAATTTTTAAATTCTCAAATTCATAATTGATTTCACTTATTTTTTATACTTCCAATTTTTTTTAAAGCAAAACTCTTGGCAATAAAAACTACAATACTCATACGTAATATTTTTCATTAAAGCGAAAAATATTATTCATTGGTATTGTCAGAAAAATTACTAAAATTTTTGGGCTATTTTTATCCCTATCGTTCATAGAAGCATAAAATACACCGAATCAGACTCTGTTGGACTTTCCAAAGTTAGATGTAAGACTTATCATTGATTATATTTCTCAGATTAATTTTTATTGTTGATTTTCAGTCCGTAAAAGTGTCTCGTCGTTAAAGGGTTAACTCTTTCGCGTCTTTAGGGTCATATATGACCCGGGGAAAAAAGTTTCTTTTTGGCTATTTACATTAATTGAAATCTAACTGGAGTCTTGAGAAAATGAGCCAAGAATCTTGCATCCTTCTATTATGATGTCGTGCACGAACAGATAGATTTCAATTAATGTAAATACCCAAAAAAAACTTTTTTCCCCGAGTCATGACATTACCCTAAAGACGCGAAAGAGTTAATGGTGCTATTCCAATGAAAAATGAAGAGGGCAAACCTTTTTCCTGAACATTTACTTTAGTACTTTACTGTTTTGAACTGCTTCTAACATTAATTCATTTTTAACTGCTCGAACTCCAAGAGAGAGCAGTTTCCACAATCGACTTTTTTTTTAAACTTCTCACCATCCTAGCTGGCAAACGGTAAGAGATATTGACTTCCGGTCTTCGGTAACCCCCCCCCCACAAGTCAACTTTCTCTATCGAACTAAGTTATACAAATTACCCTCCACCCCTTCTATCCCCTCCAAAAAAAACATGTTTTTTGACTTTGCAAAAATTGGCCCTGACGATTTCGTTCATTTTTGGATATGTTTCGGAGGTAGTCCAGCTGAACATTTCGTTCTTAGACACCTATCACCGGAAAAATCGCCATCTGGAATTATTGAAGGTCAAAGCTCAATTTTCACCCGATTTCTTCAATTAATTAATTATAAGGTTAATGATTTTTTGAAACCCTCTTCTTGAACAATTTTCAACTTTAAGATGGTTTTGTGTTGATTTATAGACAATTTTAATTCGACAATAATTTTCTATACATCAGAAAACTTTCGAAAAGGTATCTAAGGCAGAGCTCTTTCTCGGGAGTTCGAGCAGTTCGCAAAGCCTCGGACGCTTTGCCACCCCTTTTTTTGTATTGGTTCCTGTCTCGGTTGCTTTCCCCAGTCTACGCTGTATTCTAAAACCCAGGGCCGGTGGGGTGACATTAGCTCTGAAAAATGCGACCAGTTTTAGTGTAAATTTTTTCCTGTTTTCGTACACATTTCACGATATATCTCCAAAACTACGTAGGGTAGAGTAAGTACTTTTCGCCACCTTAAGGTTTGACACCCTTATAATTCTTACACTTTTTGTCGAAATAAAATAAAATTTTGTGTACAAGTGCTCTGATGTGGTGGATCTTGATGCTTTGGTGGATCTGACATCACCTACTTCTAGCCGCCCATCGACATTTAACCTTTGCCGAAAACCGCTTGTCGATATCTCCTTCCGTTCTCTCTCCAGAAGTGGTTATACGACGGACGGACGGACGGGACGTCCACGAAAATCGATTTTTGGCGCATATGATATTCGTGATCTATGAGTGTCAAAACGTGTAAATCCAAAATTTGGGCCCGATCTGACGAGGTCGGATTTCACCTAGGAGCACAAAAGCTGAGATTGTAAAGAATCTCAGCTAAAGATACTACAAAATCACAGAAGATCTGAGATTTTCTAGAGGAAGTAGGGAAGAAGTTGTGACAAAGATGGGTTTCTGGGAAGAATTGAGCAGGATATAGAGCAGAATCTCTGGTCCTATCTACGTCTATGTATATCGTCGGTTGCGTCTACCTCTGTCGTATCTGCATTTCTTTTGTGTCAGCATTCCACGCAAGACGGGACGTCTGTATTGTAGCTTGCACCAAATGCAGATATAAAACAAATGCAGATACGACAGAGGTAGCCGCAACCGACGATATGTCTATGTGTATCTACGTCTTCCTGTTCATAAACGTGCTAATTCCAAGAGTTTTTCGATGTTTGAAAGGTACTGAATCTCTGACTAGAATGGTATTTTAATAAGTTGTAATATTGAAATTAATTTGCTCAGTGTGTAGGCAAATATTGAAATATTGGTTACAATATTCGCTTCAATATTGAAGTTTTATTTCAATGTCACTTTGAAATGTTATTATTGCAATAATTTGCCTAGTGTGTAAACAGCTTAAAAAACTGGCTCGAAATACGCGTGGAGGTTCCTTCCTTGCTCCCTGTCTTTCAGTTACACAGAAAAAAATTTTTTTTTGTAAAAATGTTCGTAAATGTTTGTGAATTCCTATGGTGGACTTACAAATTGCTCGTGAATCGTATAACCCACAAACATGCTCGTAACATGATCATTTGACGAACATTTTTTGCACTTTTACAAACATTTGTTCGTAAATGTTCGTAAACACACAAAAATGTTCGTAATATTTTGTCATTTGTTCGTAAATGTTCGTAAAATGTTCGAAAGGAAAACAAACATTTACGAACAAATGACAAAATTTTACGAACATTTTTTGTGTGTTTACGAACATTTACGAACAAAATGTTTGTAAAAATACAAAAAAAAAATGCTCGTCAAGTGATCATGTTACGAACAATGTGAAAAAGTACAAACTTTTACGAACATAGGAATTCACAAACATTTACGAACATTTTTACAAATTATTTATTCTGTGTAGATCAATCTTGTAACTGATTCGATTCATCTGCACTATTTGAAATTTGAATCATTTGAATTATCTTGTGAACTCTTGTGCTTATTTTGTCCCAATGACATACCCTTTGGAATGGGCATCGATATCGATCTTACGAGTGAAATATTGCCTCCTTTTTGGGTGAGAATCGCTGGAAATGGGAATTGATTTTTTTTTCGGGATGTAACTGTGTGAATGGGGAGTGAATGAATATATGTATCTTTTACCTCATTTCCGTATGCAAATATGATGAGAGAGAGACATTTATGAGTAATGCCATCAATTACGAGGCAAAAATCACATGGTGGGTTGGCACGCTTTTTGCCGACGATCTCGACGATCTCTGGGTTGCTTCTCTTGAGAATGTCAAGCAAAATGTGGTCTTGATTGAGTAGGTGATGATCTCACACTTTTAATCTCTTTCTCAAAATGCAACGCACACGATAACCTTCAACTGCTGGAGACACTGGAGATGTTTGCCAGGATGACTGATTTGTTAGAAAAGATTGCGTTGTGTACAATTTTTCTTGATCATTTTTATTATTATATACATTTTTCCGAGGTGGGGCACTTTTCTCGCGCGCATTTAGCATTCTTGATCAAGAGAGTTCAGAACGCGAGGGAAGTAGGGAAGGCAAGTGGAAGATGATTCAAGAAATGTGTGCAAGAAGAAAAGTTGGTGGCTGTCTTGTGGTCCATTGAATCAATATCACAAAAAACCTCTTGCAAGTTTTTCGAGGTGAATGGAGATTTAAAAAAAAAGCACCAAAGAGAGAAGTTAGTGGAAGAAATCGTTGGAAGGAGATTGGAGAGCAAGAGAGAGAGAAAATTTTGTTCCGAAAGCAGCGAATATACCCGCGCGCGGACTTTTGTGCCACCCAACAATTTGAGGTGAGCTCAGACATTCAAGAAAACATACGAGTTAGTATAGGTCTCGATCGCGATGTGGTTGCGTGCTAAAAGTTACTTTTCACCACGGCAGCCAGCAATTGCAATGTGAAGAAAAATCCATCATAAGTGAGAGAGAATTCTGCAAAAGGTATCCAATTTGATCAAGTCTACAATCGCGATCCTTGGTATCAGGAAAAATACAAAAAGAAAAACTGTGCATCTATTCCCTGTTCTTAGGATTACGGCATCAACAGTAAAAAAAAAGTGAAGAAAAGGGCATTGATCAGTGGTTGGAGAAAGAAAAGAAGAAAAGATCACACTGAGTGAATGAGAAAGATTTTTATCAATTCAATGTGATCTTTTGTAGAGAATTATTAAAAAAAAATTGTGATCTTGACTCATATGTGCAAAAAGGCTAATTCTTCAGAGTCTATTTCACCACTGATGTGAATTTAAACTTCAATAATTATCATTTTCATACTTCTATATGCTAATCAGCACCTTGTGAATGTGTTTTTTCTTTCACTTTACCTCTCTCATCTCTTCGATGTGTTGCAATTATATTTCCCTCCACTTCTCCGGGATGCATGCATGTGTTTAAAAAGAAAACAAGAAAAAAAATAATAATAATAAACAGTGCTTGTGGCAAAGTGTGAAAGAGTATAAAATAAATTCTTTCACTCACAAATCATTCTCAGGTGATTTTTTTTGTGAGTGATCTGTGAGGAGAATCACCCCAAAAAAAGACAAGGATGGGAAAATATTGAAAGTGATCTTGTGCAATTGCTCACGGAATCATCTCAAAAGAGAGACACATTTGGTAAAGACGTTGGTGCAAGAATAGAGGTGAGAAACATCACGTAATACCATGATCGTCAGACACTTAAAAAAGTCCATTTTTAATTAAGAAAAAAACGCTATACATTAGCAGCAATGTTTTGCTATATACTTGTTTTTCCAATTCTATTTTTTAAGTGCATATAATAAGAGTGAATCACTATGAATGACTACGATAGATCGTAGAGCATCAATAAACTTATCCATAATAAATTTGGTATTGCGCTGTACACGAGCTTTTACGTGATAAGAAAAAATAATTATGTCTTTTCTATCATTGTAAAAGAAATATTTACGCTATAACACCACTATTCGTAAGCTTCAAAGGCTATAAAACAGAGGTGTGCAAGAACCGTTGAAACCGAATAAACGTCAAAATAAGTTTGTTCTGGTAGCGTTTGGACCATTGACGTACATGTTTCATTTGACGTTTATTCGGTTTCAACGGTTCTTGCGCGCCTCTGCTATAAGAACAAGGATATATATATACGTTTAAAAAAAATGTCAGAAAAGATGCCGATTCAACTCATTTACAGCTGGAGTTTGATTCTCCAATAGTGTCTTGGCTAAAAGGTAATAAGAATTCTATTTGCGCAAAAAATCGTTAAGTTTCAGAAAATTAAAATTCTATTTCGAATTTTCAAACTGAATTTTCGCATAAGATTTGGAAAATTTATAAAATATCACAGTCAAGGTGGAAGAATTAAGGGAAAGCTTTCTGGGGTGACATGATAACTTTTTTTTCGATAGTATCGACTGTCGATTCTGAAAAGTTTAATCAATAACTGTACATTTTGTAGCTAATACAAATGTTTATCAACAGTCACATTCTATTAAGAAATTGCCTGACAATACGATAAAAGTCAACATTCACTTAATCTAACAGATACGGATTTATCGATACTATCGATTCGATAGTACCAAAAGGTTTATCATTCCATCCCAGGTTTTGCACATAATCTGGCTTAGAACATTTCGTATTTTTCCCATGTCCTTTAATGCATTTGATTTATTTATTTTAGAAAATGTGTTACTTAAGACTGACACAGACTCCTCTAATTAATGATTATTAGGGGAATTATAATTGATCAATGAATAAAATCAAGATTAATACACAAACACTTCAAAATTCGAACATGAACTATTTCAGCCACTAACGGACGAAACGAGGTGTAAAAATGTCTTTTCTTTGGCTTTACAAACCGATCTTCGATTTATTTTAAACTCGTAGCTGTGAATGATGCAATTAATTACTGATTCCGAATGCTCATAGCCAGAATTTGCACAGTAAAATGACATTCGAAGATCGGTTTCGAAAGCCAAAGTGGCTTCGTTCGGTAATAATCTTTCGAAGAGACAAAGTTACTCCAAAGCGAAGCCAAACCTATTCGAAAATTTACCGAAAACCTTAAGAATTAGTTCACATTCTTGCCGTTTTAGCGCTAACTGTTATGCCATTTAGAATTTCGGTAATCCTGATACTTCAATCGTCAACAACGGTGTGTAAATATTTTTGTGATACTTCCGAATGGCAGAACCTTTGAGTTGCAGTTTTTTTTCTTTTTTTTTGTTTTATTATTATTATATTATTATTATATATATATATGACTGCTTTTGAGCTAGTGCTCTTGAAAGCATATTTCAGAAATACAGAGTTTAAAGAATTTCATATTTGAGTAGTAGCGGCCACCGCCGTCTTAGTGTTGGTGACCAACCTCCAGAGTGAAAACGGTGGAAAACTCCTTCTCAGGTTGTATGAGCCATCTGCGTCATCAAAAAGGAATTTACAAAAGAGTTTCATTAAGATAAATGTCCTTTTCATGAATTTGCTAACTTATGTAACTCGTCGGTTTTTAAATGTTCGAACTTCCAACGGGTATAATATGCCTCCGAATCGGTACAGAAAAAACCTCAACTGGAGAGTGCTCTCAAATCGGAAAGGTTATTACTGAATGTGAGGATTAAAGCATTTTTCTCGTTTAATACACATGTGACTCAAATATTTCCTTTTCGAATTTCGAAATATCTCGAGCGTCAACGTGTGTCTGTCTTCTGTAGGGAACATCAAGGCAACGAAGCTCATATTCCCATTCCATTATAATTCCACTCATAATCTCTGAGTAAGGGCCTTGACAGACATGAGGATTAGCCGAGAGACGACTTAGCGTAATTATATTAGAAATAATGGTCAAACTATATCCATCATTTTTCACTAAGTCGTTTCTCAGCTTAAGTCGTAAGTGTGTTTAGGGCATAACTCTCCTAATAGCTTCTTAGGTGAAGTCGGTAAAACTTGCATTGAATTGACATCAAATTTGTAAAATTCTACAGTAGATTCTCTCAAATTCGGGCATTTGGGACCGAAATGTCACCCGAATTAGAGAGAAATTCGGGCATCAAATTGTTTGAAATGCAACGATTTTTTGTTCTTCTGCATACTAATATTAAGCTTACATATTCATATTTATGGTAAATTTCATGAAACCCTCT
This sequence comes from Phlebotomus papatasi, assembly GCF_024763615.1. Classification (NCBI taxonomy): domain Eukaryota; kingdom Metazoa; phylum Arthropoda; class Insecta; order Diptera; family Psychodidae; genus Phlebotomus; species Phlebotomus papatasi. The sequence continues at coordinate 26,649,121 of NC_077223.1, read as the reverse complement.
TTATAATGCAAAATCACATCATAACTAAGACGAAACATGTCAAATTTGAGCATATTATCTTCATTCGAAAACTTAAAAAATGTCATTAAACTTTTTTCGAATTTAACTGTCGCTCGAATTAAAATGTAGCTCAATCTTAAAAGAGCCGAATTAGCGAGAGTATACTGTATCAAGAAATACGTTGATAAATTCAGTATCTCACCTGTAGGGGAATTCCGTAACTATATGACAATGTCGTGTGATAAAATTTTGTGGTAAATTTGGGACCAGTAGGGGAATTCTGTAATTTTCGTGGCATTGCCACGCGTGAGTTCGAAACCTGACAATGCCATTCGAGCTTTTTTTGTCATATCATATGAGTTCGAAAATGCAATTCATTGAATTTTTAATGAAATCCCTTGATGATTTTATGAAAATACGGTACGTCTTGGTTGATTTGTTTAACAACATACATTGTCATTTTAATTGCCAGAAATCTCAAATATGTGACAATGTCACGTGAGCTGAAATGACAATGCCACGGCTACAGAATCGCGTTTTCGAAAAAGTTCTCCTGAGACTCAAACCCATTTTGTCATATGGCATTGCCCGAGCGTTGCAGAATTCCCCTCCTCGACAGCATTAAGGCCCAGGAACCATCGAATGGCTATTGCAAAAAACTCTATAAAAGCTTCTTGTAATTGATGTAAATTTGATTTTCAATTAATTTTTTAGAATTTACCACATAAAAAATTTTTGAATTAGTCATATGACATTGTCATACTGTTACAGTATTTCCCTACAGGAAATACTTTGGGATCATGTTTGAATATGAATACTTTCTGAATTAGCGAAAAATCTGGATGTCCTAGAAGGTTTTTTTAGGCCGCTAGCCCTAGCAGAGAAGTTTGAACTTTGACATTGAAAAGTTTAATAAAGGAATTAATTATTATCAGTGATAGAGCATTGTGATAAAAGTGTGTTATATAAGACGAGCAAAAACCGCAAGTCCATATTTTCAATCGTTTGACCTCTACATCGGTCATACTTGCTGAAAATGGGGAAAATTGATAATCGTTATTGGAATTCGGAATATTCCTTGAAATAGAAAAACTTTATTGGTCTCTCTATGTGATGGAAGGTAAAGAAGTAACTCATCAACTCAAAAGATCACCCGAAAGGTGTACAAGAATAATCTTATACCGTTTAGTGTGAGAGAAAGAAGTCTCACCTCTTTGGAAATGTGGCCAGTGTAAGAGTGGTTGGGTGAAAAGAACAAACCAGAAGTTGACATCACAAGATGTGTGAGCAATATTTACAAAATTAACCAAGACTGAGGGGTCATGGTATATAGAATGAAAAATAACAAAAATATATAAGGAGGAAGAATCGAAGAGTCGCAAAGACCATCAAAAAGTAACGCATGAAACAAGAGATAAAAGTTGTTAAATTGTTAAGATATTCTGTTGTGGTTGGGTTGGGAGTTTCTGTATGGATTTTTTCTTACCATAACAGGTTCTCAATCTCTTCCTACCCAAGAGCCCATCTTCCAATTCCCAGCCCAAAAGACTTGTGGTATGGATCTTCTGCAAAAGACGAATGAAGAAGAGATTGAGAAAATTCCTCAAGAGGAAAATTTTCAATGGGTTTTTGCACCAGAGAACTTTTTCAATATTATGATCATGAAATGATCACAACATGATCATAAAATGAAGATCATCCATGAGATCATTCATGAAAAAGCCACACTATAAAATTTCAATCCATGTGAATGTTTTGCTAAATAATCTTCTCTCTGTTTTGTGTATGTGTTGTTGTTTGAAATTCCAAACATTTTGCCACAAGAAATTCTCGCGAGATCGTAACGTATATGAAAGATGCAAGAAGAGAGATCGAAAAAGATCCAGAACTAGTCAATTGATTGAACATCTCTCTATGACATACTTTTCACATCACTTCTTTTTCTTCAATTTCCACCATGAAGTGTTTGTTTCAGGCACAGTCAAATGCCGTTGTTTGCAATTATCTGGACTTCTTCTGCTTATTCCCTCAATGTGATCAACCTTCTTGAGATGTTTTGGCACCTACTTTTCAATTATCACACAAACCGTTTTTAAGCGTAAACTTTTCAATAAAGCCCAAACGCACAAAAGGTGCTGAATAGGTACACTCGTGAAAATATTTATGCTTTCATCAAATTACTTTTATTGGCTTAGCTCACGTGATCGATTTTGAAAGATCACAGAAGATCGCGCAGCAAAGCTTAAATCCTTGACATTTTACAAATGATCGAGAAATTGCAATAATTTGAAGAAAAAAAAATTAATAATCTACCGGTAATAGTTTAACATATTTTTTGCATCTAATTATGGAGACTCGTATTTTCTACTTTGCTTAATAAGAATTTTAATTAAGCGCAGAAGGAAAGATCACACGCCTGATGATGATTTTATTAAATAATAAATCTATCAATTAAATTAATGTGTGTGGCTGTCTGTTCTTTATACTGCATTGAAATCTCTTTTTCTCCATCTCAAGATCTCAAGAACTTTCAAATTAGTGATCGTGATTATGAGAAAAGTCTGAGAAGATACTTAATGGCATCTTTGAACCTGCTATGTATAGCTTTTCTCAAGTATGATTGACAGTACTTTCATAACACTGCAATTAGGTCAGTTTTTGTTGATAGTTTGTGTTAATATTATTTGCGTTTATATCCTAATGAAATTAGCACAAAATTCAAGAATGATCCTATCCAAAAGAATAAGAAAAAAAAGGTTATGACCTAATCAAAAATGTATAACGGATTCGCAAAAATTTAACTCCAATATTTTATTTTAGCAGAAAAATAATTACTAATTTACCCATAATTTAAGAAAAAAATCTATTCTGAATTTTTGTGATTTCTCGTGATATTTAAAGATTGCATGATTTTAAAATTCATTTATTTAAGCTGATTCAATAAAAAAGCATTGCTGTATGAATAAAAGAAAAAAAAATGGAAAATATAGTACTTTCAAATAGCCTTGTTGTCTCTAGTTTTTCGTAAAAAGTCGTGTTTTTTTTATAAAAATCGAACAGTAAATTTTATTTTATTTCTATAATGAAATTAAAGAAATGCTACATTTTCGAAGAAATGAATTTGTTTATGTTTTTTTACGAAGGTATATAAAAAGGGACATTTTTATATCAAATTTTAGATAGTCACAATTGGTTTATTCAAAAACTTAACATTTAATAAACATAACATAAATTATTTAGAAATTTATTTGATTGGAAAATTTATTCGCATTTCCTACTGATCCATTATCCGTTTTGAAATACTTGAAATTAGATCGAAACTTCAAGTCCGTAAAGTGAATTCAATTTTTGGTCAAATATATTGGTCAAGAAATATTTTTTTACAAGGTCTTGCACTTTTTTTTATTTTGATAATATCATCAATAAACGTTTAAAAGTAACAAATGGGGGTGTAAACTGTGTAAAATGTCTTGCAATACTTTTCAAAATTTTGAAATATAAAGAATTATTTATTCAGTTATTAAATTTGCAAACAAAAAATTTGAAGAGTTGCAAATTTTTTTTTATTATTATAGTTCGGAACTTTTGGATTTATAAAAATGTGTATAATTTTTTAATGATGTCTTTATGTTTTGTTATTTATAAATCAAATGATAAGTTAAGGAAATATCTTTGCAGATATTGTAAATATTCCACAATAACTCCGAACAATTCTTAAATTTTCAAGGATCACCTTTATCAAACAATGTTTTATTGATTTAATTGTTTATTGATTAACCAGCTGTGAAGTGATAAGCCTTCTAATATGTTGGCTCGGTTGGCACTCACTTCTACCCAATAGTTAAACATCCTGTAGGTACAGTAGACTCTCACAAATTCGGGCATTTGGGACCGAAATGTCACCCGAATTAGACAGAAATTCGGGCGATAAACTTTCTGAAATGCAACGATTTTTTGTTCATGTGCATATAGATATTGAGTTTACACACTCATATATAACGTGAATTGCATGAAAATCCCTCAATAATGCAAAATTACATCAAAACTAAGACAAACCATGCCAAATTTGAGCATATTTGTTTCATTTGATAATCATAATCAAACTTGAAAAATGACAACAAACTTTTTTCAAATGTAACCGCTGCCCGAATTAAAAAGTAGCCCGATCTTAAAAGAGCCGAATTTGCGAGAGTCTACTGTACCTCTTTTTAAAAGTTCAAATAATTCTGTTTAAGAGTTAAAATAACTCGTTTCAAGAGTTACAAGAATTCTGTTTTAGAGTTAAAATAACTCTTTTAAACCCCATGATGTATAGATTTTTCAATTTTATGTTTTTTTTTTTTAATTTTATCATTTTCTTTATTAATATTTACTTAACCTCAAGTTCCCTATGTTCCGAGTGAAATATCACGTGTGATGCAGACACATGTCTTCATGAAACACTGTTAGACATATTTCTAGTTGATGTTCCATATGAACTTTGTTGCACGAAAATCTTATTAACTGAAGTATATTCTTAAAACGAAAACACCTAAGCATATACTTCAGTCGAGATGACATTTTACATCGAAAAAGAGTAATAATTAAATCGATATCCGACGAATGAATTCAACTCACACGACGAGTTGTTTCAACTCTATTTACTTAAATTTACAATGAAAAAGGGTAACGATTACATCGATATTCTTCGAGTTTATTCAACTCAGTGATAGAGTTGTTTCAACTCTACAGTTTTTTTTCTTAGTGTTGGAGGAACGCTGAGGGTTCTGGAGAAACTTTTGGCGCCCAAGACACTCATTCACACGATTGCCTTTAAGGTTCCGCTCTTACAAATGCCTTGACGGATCTAACAAATAGTATTTGAATTTAACTTGATTTTATTAAATCTTTTCGTCGTTCTTTTTTTATAGTTTTTTACCCGGTTTTACACGGACAATAATCATTAAACTTGTAAAAAGTTTAGCTGTTTTAGTTTTAGTTTTAAGGAGTACTAGTCGAAACGCCGGAAGCAATCTTATTAACTGAAGTATATTCTTAAAACGAAAACACCTAAGCATATACTTCAGTCGAGATGACATTTTACATCGAAAAAGAGTAATAATTAAATCGATATCCGACGAATGAATTCAACTCACACGACGAGTTGTTTCAACTCTATTTACTTAAATTTACAATGAAAAAGGGTAACGATTACATCGATATTCTTCGAGTTTATTCAACTCAGTGATAGAGTTGTTTCAACTCTACAGTTTTTTTTCTTAGTGTTGGAGGAACGCTGAGGGTTCTGGAGAAACTTTTGGCGCCCAAGACACTCATTCACACGATTGCCTTTAAGGTTCCGCTCTTACAAATGCCTTGACGGATCTAACAAATAGTATTTGAATTTAACTTGATTTTATTAAATCTTTTCGTCGTTCTTTTTTTATAGTTTTTTACCCGGTTTTACACGGACAATAATCATTAAACTTGTAAAAAGTTTAGCTGTTTTAGTTTTAGTTTTAAGGAGTACTCGAAATCCAAAATCCAAAAAAAGTCCAAAATCCCGAACGCTAAAATCCCGAATGGGGTGAAGTCCCCAATAACGAAAATCCTGAAAAGTCCAAAATTCCGAACGTCAAAATCGTGAATTGGTCGAAATTCCGAATAGCCAAAATCCCGAAAAGCTAAAATCACAAAAATCAAAATCTCAAAAGCCAAAATCCCGAGAACCCAAAATCCCGAAAGTCAAAATCTAGAAATCCAAAATCCCAAAGACCGAAATTCCGAAAACCAAAATTTCGAAGGACAAAATCTCGAATTCTTAGAAGTGTCATAGCTACTCCAACGATTGCGCTCGCTCTTCCTAGAGGTAAAGGGAAATTTTCCGTGTTATGGGAAATTATTCCACACATTATCCTCCGTATAATTTTGTTCATTTCGGGATTTTGACCATTCTGGATTTTAGCTTTTGTAATTTTAGATTTTGAAATTTTGGCGTTCAGTTTTTTTTTGTTTTCAGGATTTCGCTTTCGTGACTTTGGCTTTGGGGATTTCGACTCATTTAGGATTTTGGCCGGTACCGGTTTTGAATCTGTAAAATGAAATATCTTTGTTCAAGTACATACATTGTTTTAATTAAAACAATAAAACATATTTAAAGACTTAAAATTCAAAACTTTTATTCGAATTGAGCAGATTGTTTCAAAAATATCCATAACATACCACAAATCAGTTTCCAAGCAATTTAAAAATTACAAACAAAATTTATAATTCTACTGTAAATTTTTCCAATTTTAGAATTTTTTTAATAAGTGTTTTCATGGAAAATAATAGTAGTTTATTTTAACTAGTCTAGAGTAAATAACGTAAATAAGTTAGAAAGTATTATTCTGTGAATAATATGAATAATCATCGGATCATCAATCTCTTAATGGATTTCTGTAATCATTAGTATATCGATCACCTGGTTTTTGAGACTGGAGAAAGATTTCCATCAATCTCGAATTTTGCTGATTTCATTCTACTTAAACTGTGTCACATTCACAATTTTAGAGAGGATGATTGTATCTTTTTTTTACTCCTTGACAATGACTCTGTAATTATTACCTTGAGTCTGTATATTTAAAAGAAGTCAATGGGCTGGATGCTTTAAAAAAAAAAGTTAATTGGAGAAAATTTTAGCTTGGTATTTTGTCTTTCGCGCACATTCCCAATTGAATGCGTCAAGAAATCATGCAGAAGAAGTAGACAAGAGTGAAATTAACTCAAAATGATAAAAAAAAACAGTCGCAAGATCCTGTTCATAATTGACATGGATGAAAATGCTGTTTGTGTGATCACTTAGAAATGCTGCGTTCCAAATGTCTTGAACAGAATCACGGGAAAATGTTTATAATATTATTTTGCGAATGGGGGAATTTTTCGTGCACCTCTGCAGAGATTGTGCAAATGCTTGAGTTTTATGTTGGTCCAGTGTGTGGATGTGGAGGGAAAAGTTGCATTTTATGATCTTGAAAAAGTCGCATGAATCCAAAAAGTGAATGCAATTGAACAAGATTGAGTGAGAGACTTTTAGTTGCAATTTAGTGAGATTTGAAAGGCATGATATCAGCAAATTCATGCTATTTTTGCCTCACTCGCTAAATACCTTTTAATCTCAGGTGTGGTGTGATTTTTTTTACTGTGTTTAATTTGAACATAAACAAATCACGACACTTTAACCTCCCTCTTGCTAATTTTATCATTTGGCAAGTGAGAGTGAATGATGGGGAAGATGAAAAAGTCTGCATAAAATCTGCAGAGTGTTAATTTCTACAATAATTCAGATTCTGTTGTTTATTGCTCGAACTTTACAGCAAAAACGTTAATATTAAGTTATATGGACATAACTCTAGCCACAAGTTTACTTGGGATGGAATGCCGTTAGTTTTCTTATTCCTTTCCCCCATTAGTACCTCATTAGATACAATATTCACTGCTACTGATCCAAAAATACAGGATCCTGGGAAGAAACATTCTACATGCCATCAAGGTGTGCATCTAGGTATGGGGCATTTAGGCCGTACACAATACGAGGTGTGAAAAGAAAGTAAATGAACTTAAGCTATAAATCTCTTTATTAATCTTATAAATCTTTTTATTAAAATGACAATTACGGGACCAACTTATTACTGATTTGGATGGATATTTATAACCGGAAAAGAAATTTCAATACATTTCCAAAAAAATCAAAATTTAAGCAAATCGGTTGAATAAAGAGCCCTCCAAAGTGTTTGAACTTTGACTTTCAACAATTCAAAATGATGAATTTTCTGGCGGTAGGTAGGCTACCTCTAAAACACATCAGGAAATAAAGGAAATCTATAGTGCCGTTTTCGAAATAAACAAAAAAAAAGGTTTTGGAGGGGATGGATGGGAGTTAGGGGAGAAAGAAAAAGACCGTCTAAGATAATGTCCATTTATAGAGGGTTACATTACACACTGGAAGTCGATACCTTTTACCGTTTTCCCAGTTTTCCCCTTATGGGGAACAAACTTAAGGTCAAGTAAAATAGTAATTTCTGAAAAAAATGATTCAATTATCGGTACTTAAAGGATTCATTACTGATGAAGACCGATGCAGCTGGGTTTCAAATTTCAATACTTTTCCGAAAAATCCAAGTTTAACCAAATCGGTTAAAATTTGAGCCCTCCGAAGTCATTGATCAATAATTTAAAATGGCGATTTTCCGGTCATACACTAAGAAAAACCCTAAAAAGTCAAAACAACTCTATGGCAGAGTTGAATTAACTCGAAGAATATCGATGTAATTCTTACTCTTTTTCGTTGTAAATTTTAGTAAATAGAGTTGAAGCAACTCTTCGTGTGAGTTGAATTAATTCGTTGGATATCGATGTAATTATTACTCTTTTTCGATGTAAAATTTCATCTCGACTGAAATATATGCTTAAGTGTTTTCGTTTTAAGAATATACTTCAGTCTAGAAGATTTTCGTGTGACAAAGTTCACATGGAACTTCAACTAGATGTATGATTAACAATGGTTCATGAAGTCATGTGCGTACATCATGCATGGTTATGAATTACCTGTTCAGAATTAATCTGCGTTAATACAAGCGTTCTGTGGCACTTCCCGTAAATATCTAAACTAGATACCTGTTTGTAAAGATAAAGAATAAATCCGGCGAAAAAGGATGCAGTTTCCTGATATCACTTCTTTATTTTAGAGAGAATAAATTACACTTTCTATTGCACAACTTTTAAGATTAAATAATAATTAAATTAAATAGATAACTAAATATGTTGAATTTCACTTTAATTGATTCTTCCACGAGGTTTTTGACAAGACTGACTGAATGATACTCTTTAGTACACAAAAAAATTATAGTTCTAAAAAATTACTTCGGAGGATTTCCCCCAGAGCGTATGGTGTTCTTCCCCAATGCATGATATTTCGCTCGGAACATAGGGAACATGAGGTCAAGAAAATATTATTAAAGAAAATGACAAAATAAAAAAGAAACATAAAATTACAAAACATATTCATTTTGGGATTTGAAAAAGTAATTTTTACTCTACAAAAGTGTTTTTTTAACTCTTGAAACGAGTTATTTTAACTCTTAACACGACTTATTTTCAGTCTTGCGCAGGGCTCTACTATGGAGGCCATCTATGGAAAATTTTTAAGCCGCTATCTCTTTTATTTTGGAATATTCAAATTTTCAATTTGTGACTTTTTGCCCCAGTCTCCCCTACACTAGAGATAATTATGTCCTTTTCTTTTTTATGTATTATTTATGTCATTTTATGTGTAATTTTATGTCTTAGGTAATGATTTAGTAAGAAATCCCGTGACGTTTTTTAAACGCAATAAATATTGTCGTATTAAAAAATGCTTGAATTTTATAAAATTTCTTTTAGTTTGTTATTTTTTTACTTCTTTCCCGATCCATTGCAGTTTTAAATCAATTTATTGATCACATCAAAATGTATCTTAAATTTAAAAAATAGATGTCGGATCGTTAACTTATCATTGAAAAATTACTTAAAACAAAAAAATACACTAGTTCGAGCATTATACGAAGTATGAGACACTTTGCTACCCTATTTTTGGATTCCCATTTAATCAACACTTGCTGATGGTTTTTAAAAAAAATGTAAAAGGCAGAAGTGTGTGTTTTTTGCACTGATCTCGATTGGTAATTTTTCAGGTGAAACTTTTTCGAAAGGTTAACAATGCAAGCGAAAATGATTAATTTTTTCTCGACCATATACGCATATCTGGGTATTCTGTTTTTTTCTTTAATTTTTATTTTCGTGTGGGTTTTCTGTCGAGGATATTTAGTTTGAATTGAAAAGAAATGAGTGATGAGGTTTATGAAATTTGTAAGTGTGATTCGGGCAAGTTAAAGAAAAAAAAACTAGCAAAACAGTGAAAAGAGTGAAAAGCAATAGAGAATAATTTTCACCTGCTTTGGCAGAAGAGTGTGTAGATGATTTAAAAAAAAAGCCGGAATCGGAAATCATCTCTGTTGGTTTTCGTCGAAGCAAGAAAAAAAAATCACTGAATATTCAATGAGCAAATGAAGATGATGGTTTGGTGTCTGATTTACTACAAGAAATACCTATTTTCATCTTCATATTATTGAGATATTCAAAACATTTCTGCCATGCACTCAAAATCATAACTCTTTTTCATGTTTCAAATCACTGCATCAACTTGTCAGGTAATTTTATAGAGGGCTTCCTGAGAGAAATGTGTGATGTCTATTGGAATTAATTGGATTTAAAATGTTACCAATATGTCTTAAAGACCTTCAGTGGGATTTTGGGAAATTCCTAATAATATTATTTATGAAAAATAGTTTCAATTTCTCCGTATTATTAATTTTTGTAATTATTATTGAATGATTTCTAATTTGTCTGGAGTAATGAAATTTACCCTGGATATATTATATAATTTTTTTTATAAGATGCACAATTCATAGAAACAGGATATATCACTCGATCAGTAATAAAATAATTTTCAGAAATAAGACAACTTGAGCCTAAATAGGATCTGTGATTCATTTAATGCCAATTTGGTTTAATGTGCGAATTCGAATGCATAGAATTATATAACAAGTTTAATTAATGTTATAAAAACACAAAATATACGTATTTTAGCTTTTTTGTCAGATGATAGTTTGAAGTGGTTGGTAATTGTAAAATATTTGATTTTGGTCAGTAACGAATTCCAAATTAACCAAAAAATAATGTATATGAAATACTTTATTAATAGAGGTTTAATTAATTTAATTTATTCAAGTTTCAAATCGAATATCTCCTTTTTAAAATTATCTATTGATCAAATTTCTCAAAATGCTTAAAATACTGCTCAATCTATCAAGATCTGGTAATAAATTCAGAGATTACCCCTCATATATGATGTAAGGACTAAGGTAAAGTGCCCTCAAGTGGACCGGTTCCTCAATTCGACCGGTAGAGTTATTTATTCAATTTATTTATATTTGCACTAATATTTGGCGTATGATCTAACATTAATAGGTCAATTATTCCATAAATAAATACGAATCAGTTACAATTTTATAGAAATGTGCCATCAAACATTCAAATATTGACCCACCGGTCGAGTTGAGGAACCGGTCGACTTGAGGGCACTTTACCTTATATCTCGCTCATTTAATACCAAAGGGACACAATTCAAAGCAATACTTTACCGGTAAAAATATAAGAGTCAAATTGATCCAACTGGTAAAAATAAAAGGATCGCCGAGGATCCTTTGAAAGTGTCTCTGTTTTTACGCTTATTTACCTCCGGCATTAACGAACAAAAACAGTGATAAGTCATCTTCGGTGTTCCCTCAGATAAGAGAAATATGATATCAGTAATAAGTTTGTGATAAAACGTAATCTAACGTGAGAAATTTGCATACAAAATTTCAAGAGACACTAGTGATCCTTACAAAGCAAAGGTTCAAATATGATCCATCCTTTTGAAAAGTATAGAATATAATCTAATTTGATCCTTTAATTTTTACCAGGGTTTACTTTGAGTGGAACATTATTTAAAATGTGTCATTTCTATTTCTAAAGAGAAAAACGATGAAAAATTGAACAAATAAATTACAGGATGCATAACCGAAAAAGAAAGATACTAATTCCACCTAAAGTCAACCTGTGGCCAGGATTGTGTCCCTGTAACTTCGAATGATAATACCAAAGCAATTCCTAACAGTCATACTTGCCTCTGATAGCGTGAAATTTTTTAAACAATAAATTTCTAAACTTTAGAAAGAGCCTGATGGACATTTAAAACTTTATTTTGAAAGTCTTGAGTAAGCCTATAATATTAAATAATAAAGCGAAAAATTATACAAAATCCAGCATAATAATGTATTATTGAAAGTGTTTGAATATCATCAGTTTAAAACAGTTTTTGTTTACAAAAGATTATGTCTTTTTTTAAATAATGCCTGAATATCTTTTTTTCTTTTTGGAGATGCAACGTCATATCGTACGACCTCTAATGTATAAAAAAAAACATTGAAAAACAAATAATATATTCTGAGAGAAGATTGATAGATTTTCAATTTAAGATTATGTTATGGGACAATCTCAAGAATCATTAAAGCAAGACTGCAGGAGTGACTTTTCCCCCAACTTTCGTAAGCTTTTCTTTAATTCTAGCTCTTAAGGATAGTGTTCACCAATCGGAGATGGTAGAACGAATTAGTAGTTCTACAATTAAAGAAAAGTTTACGAACATCAGGGAGCAGTGACTCCCGTAAGCTAAGGTCACCTGTATCTGCCGTACAAAGAGTTTCTGTAATTGAATAGTAAAAGTGAATAAGGGAACTGTACCAAATTTCGGACAGCTTGAAATATTGAACACTTTTTAAATTTGTCATTCAAAATGCAATAAATTTTTAGTTTGTCTACTTTTTGAGGTTATACAGTATCAAAGAAACAAAGTAGCCTCTACAAATGAGTTGCTGTGGAGAAAGGAGAAAAAGCCTTGAAATATAGTTTGGGAAGAACAAGAACTTCTAGAAATTTGATGTCCGATATTGCACACACAACAATATTTGTATTTTTATTTAATTGTATTTTTTTTCGATTTTTTCTATGAAAATACGGACAATGAACCATAAAATTCCAAGAGGAAGTAACAAAAAAAGTTAATTTGTTAAAAAAATGACGTTTAAAAAGTAACTTGTCCGGAATTTGGAACCATTCCACTACGCGGAAAAAATATTTTGTATAATTGTGAAATGCTTGAAATCGTAAAGTCCACTACGAAGTTCACAAAACATTGTATGTCTTTCACAAATACTGTTCGTAATATGATCAATTAATGAACATTTTTTGTTC